>NC_068984.1:106602974-106609743 GCF_001194135.2 Octopus bimaculoides | reverse complement strand
CATTATTATTTTCTAGTCTAGGCACAACGCCCGAAATTTTTGGGGATGGACCAGTCGATTAGATCAACCCCAGTACGCAATTGATACTTAATTTATCGACTCCGAAAAGATGAAAGACAAAATCGACTTCGGCAGAATTTGCACTCAGAACGTAAAGACAGACGAAATACCGCTAAGCATTTCGCCCGGCGTACTAACGTTTCTGCCAGTTCGCCGCCATGTGGCAGAAAGAGTATTAATACCATACGGCAATCATTATGTCCTGCTTGACATGGAAGTTCTGGCAGTACGTCCATATCGAGAAGGATATATATATATATCTTCTCTCTTTTACTTGTTTCAGTCATTTGACAGCAGACATACTGGTGCACCAGTCTTTCAGTCTTTTGGAGGCGACAAAATAAATATCAGTTAATCACTGGGTTTGACTTATTCCTCCCCACGAAATTGAGACCTTGTCCCCAAATTTTAAATCAATATTTCAACTGTTTACTGTGTTAAGATTTAACTATTAAAGAAGATACCTTGACCAGCAAGTAATTCTCTATGTGGTTGTTCAGGTGCAAGTAATAGCAGACGATTTTCCCTTCAGCTGCAATCAATTGTTCTAAATAAAAGTAAAAGGAGTGACTACATTGGGATAGTCATCAATGAAGCATTTTATGATAAATAAAACTACAGCTAAACCATAATAATATATTATTTACCTTATTGAAATTTCGAAAAAGTTGTTACTTGTCTTTGCTTCTATTAAGTTAGATTGAGCAAAATCTATGATTAAAGTGATCTAGTCATGAGTATCCAGTCTTTTTAGGGCTGTCAAGGAAATTATAGTTCAGTGAATGACTTTTTTGTTGATCAATGTTTCAATAGAAGTGGGTGCGGCTTCGTATATTTTAGTAACTACAGCGACCGCAATGTCTTGACGATGAAAGTGTACATGATTGATTTTCCACATCATGTCAACTCTTGAGACTAGCTACGAACAAACGTATTCTAGTCATTAGCTTTTAACCTTTATTTTTCTTACTCTGTTTAAGAGGATGAGATTTGATTTGAAAGAGAGATTTAGCAGCTATCTTCTTGAAGTCGAAGGATTTCGTAATTCTCCCTTGTTCGCACGTGAAAATTTATTTTCTTGCCTATGGACAGTGAACAAGAGAAGGAGAATAATAGTGTTAGATGCAATTAACTGGATCAGATTCGTCATCCGATGATATGTATGTTCAAATATGCAGTCACGTGTATCAGTGCTTTCTGGCAATTTTATTTGTTAATTTGAGAACGTATGTTTATAAGGCAAGTTACATGAACTATAAATATATGGGAAATCTATAAGGTTTTTATAGGTTACGCTTTTAGGAAATTTGCATTAATAAAATTTGTATTTTCTTTATTTTTCTATATATCATAAGAAATACTTGTGAATAAAAACAATGCATGAATCACTACAACTTGCACCTATTTAAAAAAAACAACATAATTGAATTATCATAAATGCATCAGACGTTTTCGAATTTTATTTTTAATACTATTATTACTATATACGAAATAAATATTTTGTATTTAGTAATAATTTAGTGATACAAGTGTACAAACTGTACACTTGTATCACTTTTCCTTTTCCATTTCTATCTTTCTTTCTATCCCCCTCTCTGTCTCTCTCTCTCTCTGTCTTTTTTTTTTGCTTACTTTTAGGCGATAATTTGTCTGTTCATTTTATGTGTGAATTACTCGATGTTATTGCTTATCACAAATATCGCAAATTGAGAACTTTTCTATATAATTTTGGAGCATGATGCACAACGGATCAATTCTCTAGGTGTAAAGTGCGCCATGACATATAATTATTCTACTACACTGCTATAGTCTACATATGTAGCGCTTCAATTAAGGAAGAAAAAAAACTAAAGTTATAGCTTATTATACACGCATTATTAATTTTATTCTTTGAACGATTGACTGAGAAACTATCGAACGAATTTGAGAATAAGATGTTATAGACACAAACATTTATATTATTTGTATTATTTTAAAAATAATATGCAAATATTAAAAAAATCATATATATTTGTATGTATATATATATATATATATACACATACATGCAAACACAACGCACACACACCCAGTACTCAACACTTATATCTGGTGGATAAATATTCTTTATTCGTGGATTAACAGTACCACCAATAGTTTTATGTGGAAAAACAGGAAATTCCTTTGGAATGAAACCAACCAAAAATGTGTGCCTATGTGTATATATATGTATATGTATATATATATGTGTATATATATGTGTGTGTGTGTGTGTGTGTGTGTGTGTGTGTGTATGTGCATGTTTGTGTGTTTGTGTGTGTATATATATATGTATGTATTTAGATATGTATCTATGCATGTATGTATGTATGTATGTATGTATGTGCATGTTCTTAATGGTCAGTAATGGTTTTCCTCGATCACCAGTAGACGACCAGTATGTGTGTATGTATACGAGTGAGAGGACAAACGAAAGAAAAGTGCACTTAACACATTTATGAAATGCTATTGGTGGTTGTGGTGACGAGGCTATCGTTATTGTTATCACTGTGCATATGTCACATACTATAAAATACACACTAACCATGGAATAAATGAATAAGGTTTTAACCATTCACACTTCCCACAGAATCCCTAACTACACACACAAGGAGACATGCAAGTACGCACATCCTCTTTCATTCGCTTTCTCTCTCTTCCTTTCCCTTTCTATCTACCTATCTATTTATCTATCTATCGCCGTCTTTCTATCTCTTTATCTCTCTCTCCCTCTCTCTTTATCTTTCTCTTTCTCACACACTCTTTCTTCCATATCCTCAAAATATAAATATGAAATCTGTAAAACTAGGAGACAGACGACAGACCTGAAATAAAGAGAGCATGTCAATGCTGCGTAACTAAATGGCGACGAAAGAACTCTGACGAAGGTAGCTGATTGATTAATTGATCGAACGATCCCTCAAACACTTGATTAACTTATTAATCAACTCGTTAATTGCTTCCCTGTAATATTGTAATATTAAATAACGTGAAATAGAACCAGTGCGTGTATTATTATTCACATACCTACCAAGATACAGTTATATGTAGATACAGTTATATATACATACATACCTATACACACACATACACACACATACACACGCACACACAAACACGCGCGCACACACATCCACCTACGTCACATCCAAATTATAGTTGTAATGGAGTTTAATTGGCAGAATCATTACCAAAAAGGAAAAAGGTTTTGCAGTTTTTCTTTTCCCTCTTTATATTCTGAATTCAAATCCAGCTAACATCAACTTTCGATGTCGATCACATAAAGTACCACTGAAGTATCAGAATCAATGGTATCAAACAACAAAAATTCTTTCTTTCGAAATGTATCTGTGTGTGTGTGTGTGTGTGTGTGTGTGTGTGTGTGTGTGTGTGTGTGTGTGTGTGTGTGTGTGTGTGTGTGTGTGTGTGTGTGTGTGTGCGTGTATGTGTGTATTGTGGCTTCACAGCTCAGATTGTCGTCTACTGCACTTCATTCACTGGTACACAAGGTCCAGTTCCAACCACATATACTTTTGTCTAGCATGAAAATTATTGTATAGTATAATATATTATAATTTGTTCAAGTTTTATCAATGTAATCCCGTATTAGAACAATATTAGAGATTGATTATACTTCGATGTCGTTCTATTTGATGTACATAATAGATTGAAGAGATGATAAGTGCCAGTAATATTAGCGTTTTCTTTTGAGACTGTATCTTCAGTACTACTTACGTATCTTACGCTATCTTAGGCATCAAACGCTTTAAAATCTAATGATTTCAAAGGAATTATATATTTTATGGTCCTGCATAAACTTCTAACAATTTTATAGTTTTTAAAATTACCGTTGAATTTCTACAGTGACTTTTAGTTACAACAATTATAATTGATTTTTAAGATAGGACCCAATTGCTCAATGCCATATATTTTAAGATGATGTAACTTACTCAATTACATAACTCACAGTGGTTAACTGTTTCCTTTTATAAAAATCCCCAAATTTGACTGCTGAGTAATAGGACCCTGTGCCTGTCCCAAGCATTTTCATGTTTGTACTAAATGTCCATGCTTCTTTTCATACTTTTAACCGTTGTTTCATTCGTTCTGAGTAATATATTGATACTTTGTTGTCTTTTTTTAACCATTCTGAAATCCTCTCATATCATAGATCCCTAATTATTGAACGTTTATTTTCAGTTCTTAATATGAAGAGTCACTTTTTATTTAATTGTTTACTTATTCATTTGCTTATTTATCATAATTGTTTTCGTCTATTTCTCGGAAAAAACATACTATCCACCCTTATGACCAGTTCGTCGGTTAAGCGGTATTTCTTTTCGTCTACTGCTAGACAACAATATCTGGTCGAATCTTCATTTCCCTGTTAGTGGGGAAATAATCGACTTGTTCACTCCCTCAAAATTTCAGGGCTTGTGCCTTTAGTAGAAAGCTTCCACATTTTTGTGATTTCAATTTGCAGATCTTTTTAGTGAGAAAGCTTTACGTATTCCTTTGTTGAGACATTTTGATCTTGCCCACAATGTTTGGTCGATTGGAGGCACTGCCACGTCTATTATTAGGCACTCTTGTTTCTCCCTCTTAAAGGTTACTATATCCGGCTTTCGGTGATCTAACACCTTGTCTGTCTGGAAGTCAAAGTCCCAGAGGATTTTTGCCCTCTCTTTTCCTCGATTACCTTTTCCGGTGTGTGTTGGTACAAAGCACCTGTAACCTCATATCCATACTTACGGCATAGTAGCCAGTAGAGGTTTTGGGCAAAACTTTCACAAGCACTAACAATGGGAGACACGCTTTCAACGCTCTTCCGCTTTGTAGAGGTCCGTTGCACTTATGCGGTATATATATATATATCTTTTCACTGAGTTGGTTTTCAATGCCTAGTCTTGGGCAGCAATGATTAGGCTTTCAGTATTCTTTTTTAGGTTACATTTATTGAGCCACCTCCATGATGCTTCCTGTCTTTTAATTTGTTGGTTTCACAGTGGAACTGACCATGTAATTCCATACACATTAGGGATTCGTCTCTCTCGTCGGCTGTTATGGCGGCGATCTAGCAGGATTGTTAGTAAGCAGGACAAAATACTTCAAGCCGATTATTCCGGCGTTATGTTTTTTCAAATTCCGCCGAGGTCGACGTTACTTCTCATCCCTTCGCGGTAGATCAATTAAGCACCAGTCGAGTATTGGCTTAAACGTAACCGAATAGCATCCCTTCCATCAAAATTTCAGGCCTTGTGCCTATAGTAGAAAGAGTCATTAGTATTGTTAGCAGAAAGACCGCTCTCCAGGCGGTCTCCTGCTGGATATTACGATTATAACAACGCCAAGGTCATAAGATTCGTTAGATTGTTGACCACTTACAGGGCGGTATTTTGTCGTTCTTTATGTTATGAGTTCAAAATTTGACGACCTTGACCTTGTTTTCATTCTTTCTACAACGAGAAAATAAGTACCACTTGAGCAATTTGGATAATCGACTAGCCCTTTACTCCGAACCTGCTGATCTTGCTTCAAAATTTTAAACCTTTATTATTATTTCTCTTCATCACGTTTTATTTCAGCTCCTGGAGTCTTACATGCGTAGCGAGCTTACTACCTGCAACATATGGTACCATGCTACCCATTCTTTTCAGCTATTTAATACTTTCCTGATTATTCTAGCCTTCCCAATGAGGCAAAAGTTTTAATAACAGTTCTAGTGAGCGCTCTGTTTCAATTTCCTTTATATTCCTCTTGATGATTACTGTTCCCAAGGACCCAACAATAATTGGCACTATCTTCACCTTCATTTTCCATAGCCTGGTTATTTCATACGCAAGAGGGTTGTATTTATTTATCTTTTTGCCTACCTTCTTGATTATTTGTATGTCAAAGGGGCATGCAACATCAACTATATAGCATATGTGGTGCATCTTATCCACCACCACTAGGTCTGGTCTGTATGCTCTCTATCACCTCATGGGTTTGGATTGGGAAATCCCAGTGGATTTTGCCAGTCTCCGAATCCGTCACACTCTGCGATTTGTGCTCATACCACGACTTGCCTCTCTCTAGCCCACCCCCTTTTCACACAGCTTCCAATGTAGCACTTTCGCTACCTGATTGTGACGCCACAACTTGTAGTGGTTTTGGGCAAGTCTAGGGCATTCGTTTGTGATATGGACAATGGTTTCATCCACTCTATTGAAGATGCGGCACAGCGGAGACACTTGCTCATTCCTAGGGTTCGTGGCTAAAGCTTGGTCTTGCGCTGCCAGTATAGTGCTCTCGGTCTCTTCTTTCAGTGTTTCTTTCATCAGCCAATCCCACCTATTTTTTCCAGTAACTAACTTCTGCTGTGGCTGCATGGAATTGATTGTGTAGTCCCTTCTTGTGTAATTCTTCTTCATGTCCTTTTTGCACTTCTTCCTTTTTTTTACTTTTTTTCTCTGCTTTAACTGTCACTAGCAAGATTTCCTTACTTTGGGCTTGGTATCTCATTGAGCTCTCGAGTTAGATACGCACGCAGTCTTCCACACTTATCAGCTCTCTTCCTCTATTTGCTCTCTTCATATATAGACGATCAGTATCCGCACGTGATAGTAGTAGTAGTAGTAGTAGTAGTAGTAGTAGTAGTAGTAGTAGTAGTAGTAGTAACAGCAGCAGCAGCAGCAGCAGTAGTAGTAGT
>NC_068984.1:106598736-106602877 GCF_001194135.2 Octopus bimaculoides | reverse complement strand
AGGAGGAGGAGGAGGAGGAGGAGGAGGAGGAGGAGAAGGAGGAGGAGGATAGCTGAATGTTCGAGGAAAGGAATATCTGAGTCAGAACTCTAGAGTGAAAAGTACTTTTTTAACGGATGATCTATTCAGAAATGGGTTGTTGGCTTGCTTACCGACAAACGGTTTCGAATTATTTTGATAGCGCACTGCAGTGCACTTGTTCTTGATAAATGATTCTCAAAACCGATTTCTAGATTGTTTCTTTCTTTCAGCGGCCATTTGCAATGATTTACTCGCACGATAAATAACAATAGGAGGAGGTCGCCACAAGAGTCGTAACATTAGTTTTAATAACACAAATTTACACACACCATATCCATTCATTTTCAAACAGGAAAATATATTTCAAGAAAGTGACTTCGCGAAAATTAAAGACAGCTTATCTTCGAATATTGGAAAATACCAACAAAAAAATAAATAAAATAAAAATGATAATAAATACTGAAAACACTAACTAAAATATAAAAACAAAAATGACATATCAACAGCGAAAACAATGACGATAGCCTTCTCACTACAATCATCTACTAATGTTGTGGTTCATACGGAGGTTCTCGATGTGAACTAGTGCAAGGAAACCATGGAGCAATGAACGAGGTGTGTCGGAAAGGCAGTACCTACTCGCCTAAGGAATTTATCCAAGAACCGACAAGGAAGTAGGTGATACATTTCTCTATTTCGTTGCAACCAGAGAGTATTTTCTCAAATAACAATGCTTTTACATATATCGTTTATTTCTGTTGATTTTTCATTATGCTAGCATTACTATCAGTGTCATTATGCTAGCATTACTTTCAGTGTTTGTAAATCGTATGTCTCTCATACCATTGGATGTATTATTATTTTTACATAAGATACGTCACTCCAAAACATTTTGGTTAATTATTGTTTTTTCCATATTTCTATATACTCTACAGTCAATCACCGCACTCTGCTTTCTGGCATGCTCCTTTGGAATATCTTGTAGGATTTGATTCCGTACCGCAATCAAGAGCCCTTCAATCTCAAGGTCAAATCCTGTCCTTTTAGGTAGTTTGCGATTTTTCCTTGTCTACTTGTAACCAATTGTGTTTTTCAGGTATTCGCCTTTTAGAGGTTTCTTCACCTTCGCTTTATCAAGGCATTCTATACACATAATTAAGCTCAAATCTTAGATTTTATCATTTTTGCAATGTCTATTATTAAATGTCCTTCTTTGTTTTTCATCTTCCTTTCATTTTTCATTCAGCCTCTGTTTCATAATTTTTGTCTTTGTTGAAGATAATTTTCTATCCTGTCATGTTTGTGAGTATATTCTTTCTTGACCAAGACTAGATACTCAGAGAAAATGTGATTTATTGTTTCTTACCCTGGATTGACTTATATTGTGCAGTTACTTATTGTATTCTGTTTCATAGCATGTTTTTTGTGGTCCCTGATGGAGAGGATATGATCTTGTGCCGCAATAACAAACCTTTTAATCTCTGCTTCTAGACCCACGCTTTTCAGCCAATGTTGGGATTTTACTTTATTTAAATCTTTTCTGTTCGGTTTATTCCAATGTCTGCGCCATGTAATGGGTTTTTGGGGTCTTGTTTTATCATAGCATTCTGTAGTTGTAGTTTTAGCTTAGATTTTAGCTGCTTTACAGCTTTTATTGCTATATTTCTTCTTCATAATTATCATCATTATTCTCTCTGCTTTGTGTATTTTTCTTTCGTTGAAGAGAGAAAACGATTTTTTTTTGTGGTTTCTTCATGCTTTATGGCTATTCGTATCAGTTTTCCTTGATTCTGAATTAGATATTCTTGAAGTTCTGCGGTGGATGTGATATTTAATGGTAGTTCTTGTCGTATAGGGCCTCTACTGCTGTCAATTTGTTATATATTTATAACCTTTCTCTGTCAGAGTTTGAGAGGCGTATTGTAAATACAGTCAATTTTTTTCTTGTTCAACTCTCTAACTTTCTTAGTTGATTTAGAATCCAGTCAAGAATATAACAACTAACTTATGACTAGACAGCTAGAGTAGTGTTGGTTAATGTTTTATGTTTTCCTTTGCATAAAACTGCTTAAAGTCTAATTCGTCTATAATATTCCTCCCTTATCTTTTCTTTGATTTTGCGTTTTGTACTGTATCTGGTTCATTGATTCCTATGTAGTTTGTATGTCTACGTTTAGTTTAGTTATCTTATTTCTGTTTCTTTATCTACTACGATATCACTTTTCTTAAATAGTTTTCTCTTTTCTAGTTTCCTCTTTTCTAAGTCGAATCAAATACTGATCTCTATGATAAATCCGTGTACTATCCGTAGTAGCGTTTCTATTTGATTATCATCTGCTGCATAAAATTTAATATCCATATACAAGAGACAATGGATTGTATTAACATAGTAGCTGTGTCCACATACAAGTTCTGTTCAGCATGTCGGTTACAGCCGTCCATACCAGGTAGAGGATATGTGAAAAGAATGAGTGTCTTTGAAATATGTGTATTCTAATGGAGATAGGCATAATTTTTGTAGGGCAAGCAGTGTTTATTTTTGTCTGGTGGCCTTCGTGAACGAAAGAGGTTGTATGTTAGACCAGATTGAAAGGGATTAAGACATACTTTCCTCTTGAAAAGAAAAGTGAGGCTAGAGAGAGAAGTACTACCTCTCAGTAATTTTCTGGAAAGGTGAGTGAATGTTGCAAGATACGTTCTGGAAAGATAGGTGAATGTGGCAAGATACGTTCGAGGAGCCTGTAGATTTAAAAAAGACGATATGGCAAGGGGACTTTCTCTAGTGGCCAGGGTGACCGTGATTCGGGGGGGGGGTCACGAACAACCTTGCGTAGTCAACTTTTGGGGCGTTTTTCATAGTTAAAATATATATTGTTACTGTTTTTGTTATTTTTTACATTTTGCACACTTTTTATGTAACCTACATTGTATTGCCTTGTAATGTCCCCAACGTCTTTTGTCAACCCTTAGTGGTGAATAACGAAATCATCATTATCATAATCATTATTATTAATTGATGCAAACTCACCGTTTATTTTGCTGGGTATAATAGAAAGTATCAGCTGTCCACAGCTAGCAGACTAAGGTCCAACTAACTACTGGTTATGTCTCAAGAACTTTGCGAAGAATTCTTGCAGTTCCAAGCAATGCTGATTTTTGTAGTTTTTCTACCTTTGCATTTGTACCAATCTTTTTGAACTCTTTTTGAACTATGTTGGAAGATGAGTGCTGATACTTCAAAATGTGCCAATTACTATTGGTACCACGTCTACTCTCCTCATTGACCACGAGCTTCCTATTTCTCAGTTCGCATGCTCATAGTTGTTCAATTTTTCTTCTTCCTCTTTGATGATGTTGTCATCGGGACATACTATGTTGATTATCATGCAGCTTCTTTCGTTTTTTTCTACCACAACAATGTTTAGTTTCCGATGTTTGGTCAGGTGATGGCACTGAATCATTGTGTCCCACAGGAATTTGCAATTTTCAATCTCGGTGATTGGTTCTGGGGTTTGCTCTTTGTAGGGCGTGATTTTCACAAAACTCCCAATCAATCATTCTTGGCATATTGTCATGTCTTTTGTATTCGCGTTGTGCCAATTTCGGGCATTCGTTAATGATGTGCTATACCGTTTCACCCCTCTCAACATACATTCTGCATTTATTATTACCTCCGCTTTAAGTCGTGTTTATTTGTTTGTTTGTCCGTGGACCAGATATCTCAAGAACCACTGGATTGATTCGGATGAAACTTTCAGGGATGTTTGGCTTCGTGCCTGGCATGAACTGATTAGATTTTAGAATTGATCCGATATCAGACAAGGATTTTGGATTATTTTTTATACTTTCTTTACTTTACATATATATGTAAAGTTTCACATGGTTCTCTTGTGCACGCACATATATGGACACGTACTCACACTTCAAACGCCGTTTATCAGCTTTTTCACTCCTGCCTTCGTTATTCATCTATCACCCCCTCCCTTTCTCATTCGAACGATGCTCTCTTTGCCATTTATCTCATCAACCTTCACCTCTAACTCCGGCTCTATTACACACACACACACACACACACACATATATATATATATACATATATATATATATATATATATATATA
>NC_068984.1:106584713-106598678 GCF_001194135.2 Octopus bimaculoides | reverse complement strand
ATAGGTTATGAAGGGTATTGGAGTTAACCAAACCCTAAGGATATAGGTAATACCGAGTAATTGCTGTATACCGACTAGTTTTGCCCCTGACGTGGTTGCAACATGAGTGGGAAATATAACATGGGTCGTGTATTAGCGTGTGTACATGTAAAGAAAGAATAAGATAAAGAGACCAATGGCAAAGGTAGAATTATATTTTATGTATAAAGTCTTACAGCAGTTTCTGGAAAAATCCAATGTATCCCTTCATCGGAGACGGTAATAGTAGAAGAATGGATTATTACATCTATAAGAGGAGATATGTAGTAAGAAGTGAGAGCGATGCATAGAAGAAAGAACAAAGAAGAGAAAATACTTGGAGTATAGTTCCATTCCAACAGTAGACATCCATGTAAAGAATCCTTGTGGGTATTTTCCGGAGATAATTGTAGTTGGAAAGGTGGATATATATCATATCGTATTCAGTATATTCTGTGCGTTGTTTACTCAAAAGGATAGTCCGAATCCAGTGAGAGATGTGTGTAGGATTAAGATGTCAAGCCTTAAGACAGGAAGGAAGGGAAGAGGAAGTAATTGGAGATACAGTTTGTAGTAGTAAACGATCGTTAGGTCAGTTATAGTGACAGGAAGGAAGGAAGAAGGAGAGAGAGCAAAGGGAAGAATTTGGGGGTGGATGTATAAGTTTAGTAAAGAAATGGATAGGTAGAGAAAAGGAGTGTGGAGAGGTAATGTGGAGAAGCATTTATAATTGTGTACAGTGTTAGGATATGAAGGAACCTGTAGGTGGTGATGGTATTGCTGGCATTTGGAGAATAGTATCATAGGAAGGAAGCAAAATAAGAGAATAGAGTTAGTAGTGATAATATAGTTAGTAGCGATAATATAGTTAGTAGTGATAACATTCTAAAAAAGGAGTTAATACCTATTTTGAAGATGGTAGAAGGGGGACCTATTTGCTAACTCGAGTTGGTTGGGGTTACCTATGGGGAGTTGTGGGAGTACATTGTGTGGTCATTTGTGCATTTGTGTCTGTGATAGAATTTGAATGTATGGAAGAAACGGTGATTACAGGTGCTAAGTGCTTCATTATATCGATTAAGTAGAGTGAGACACTGTACACAATTATAAATACTTCTCCACATTACCTCTCCACACTCCTTTTCTCTACATATCCATAAATCTAATATTTAATATCTTTACATATAAATTTAATATTTTCCTATCTTTCCTTAATACCGCTACCCATATGCTACTCATATCTGCACTCGGTCCACTTAGGAGGTTGTTGTGTCCTAACATATGTGCTGCTTCTTTTAGTTTTTCGTATTTTCCAGTGGTGTTCTCTATCTATTATTTTAACTGCATTCCACAGGGGGAAGTGGTCTCCATTTTTCTATACATGATCAGCTATACCCGATTTATCAATATTTCCTCGTGTCACAGCTTTGCAATGTTCGTCTACCCTTATTTTGAGGGGGCGACATGTTTCGCTTTTGTACAACCTACCACAGCTCCATGGGATGGAGTACACGCAGTCTTTGGTTTTACTCGGAGATATTTGCCAAGTGTTGTGTTACTCTTGAATACTGTCCTGATGTCATATGGGCCACATATCCTTTGTATCTTTTCGGAGAGGACGTTCACACAGGGTAGACAGACTGTGGACAGTTTATTGGCTTCATCCTCTCTTTTCTTCATAATTGGGGTGGATAGTATGTTCTTGGGGTAGATGTTATTTATTAGAATGTTACATAGCTTGATCATTTCTTCGTGGTGGGTATCACGGTCGCTACTTATATTCTTTCTTGACGTTTTAGGCACTGAGCAATCCCTCTCTTTACACTGTATGGATGGTGGGAACTGAAGTTGAGATATCGTCCAGTGAAGCTCGGCTTGCGATATACGGATGTCCTGAATCCATACTTGGTGTGTGTTATTAATACGTCCAGGAATGCTAGCTGTTTGTCTTGTTTTCCCTTGTGGATGGCTTTATTGAATTCACATGATCTAACAGCACTCGGACATCTTCCTGGTGGGGCCAGAGTGTAAAGGTGTCATCAACATATCGCAGCTATCGGGTTGTTTTTAGTTGTGTTGAGCCTAAAACCAAATTCTCAAAGTATTCCATGTATGTTCTGGCTATTATTGGCGATAATGGCGAACGCATAGCTAAACCCTCTTCTTGTAGATATATATCAGTGTCCATACTAAGTAGGTAGTTTCTACACAGAAGGTCAACATTTCCACCAGGTTTCTTATAGGTATACTAGTGCGTTCTTTTAGATGCGTGTCTGATACTAGTTTTTCTTGAATCACCGATAGTGATTCACCAGTTGGGACTTTGGTGAACAGACTTATCACATCTAGACTCACCATTTGGTTGGTTTCAATGGGGGTATCTTTGACCAATTCTGTAAAGTGCGTCGAATTCTTCACGTGCGATGCTGACTTTCCTGCTAATGTTCATGCCGTTTATCGATATGGTCAAATCCTAGCTTTCTACTTAGCTCCAAGTGGATTACTATCGCTAGGTTGTCATGTCTTTTCTTGTACTCTTTTTGCGTCAGCGTGTTACATTCACTTACTATATGAGTACCACTTTCCTCTTTTGATTTTCATAATCTACATAATCTACTTGATTTTTGTCTTTCTTGAGTTTTATCCAATTAGTCCTCAATGCTTGATCTTGGGCAGCTACTAACAAACTTAGTGTCTCCTTTCAGCCTCCCTTTCTGCAAATATAATCATGTCTCACTACAACTATTTGCTGCAACTATCTTTGGGAATCTACCATGCAAAGTCTTCTCCTGCCAGTCAGATCACCTTTGTTTTTTTTCTCATTTTTAACTTCGTTTTTTTTCCTATGTCTTGCCGTGAGTCTAGCAGCTCTTAATCTTTCTTCACTATTACCTACATAGGATCCTATATCTATTCTAGTTAATTCCACGTAGTCTTCTACTGATATTAGCCCTCTTCCTTTCTATGCAAGCATAATCTTGATACTCTCCCCTTGTGTGGAGTCCTCCATTTATATTGAATTTCTTCCTAGATCTTCTGTCTAGCTTTGCTAAGTTAGTTTTTGTTCAATCAACAAAGTAAAGTTATTGCCCAAGTATTTACAGCCTTCACAAGATTTGGCCCATTTAGCTTTACATTTCATTAGCTTCCTCACCTTTCCGATATACTTCTCAATTTTCGATATCAGTTCTATAGTTGGTATTCTGTCAGATTCTAATACTCCTAGATACTTATAACTCTCTCCTTCTTTTAATGTTTTTAATGTCTGACCATCTGGTAATTGGTAGTCTTCACTGTTCCCTTCTCATGACTAACATTACACACTTATCTATATGAAATTCCATGCCTATATCTTTGCCGAAGAGTCTTACAGCCTGTATTAAGAAATCTATCACTTTTTCATTCTTACTAAAGAGCTTCAGATCATCCATGTAGAGCAAATGGTTAATTTTCCGTTACTATTTCCGAACTGATACCATGCATTTGCCTTCCTTAATACTAAACTGAGAGAGATGAAACATAGAACAAATATGAAAGGGGATAACGCGTTTGCTTCGAAAATTCCTCTTGATATTAACCTCCCCTAAGTCTGTGTGGCCTGAGTAGAGATCTACTTTCCATTTCTTCATGCTAGAGCTAATTAATCATCTTATGGTGTCTACTATACTGAGTATACTCAGACATTCACTTAGCCGTGAGTGTGGGATCATATAGCTTTTTTGTAATCTATCCTTGAACTAAATTTGGTCCTGGGCTCTTCCCATTCCGCATTTTATCTAACACTTTACTCCCTAATGCACGAGTTGCTGTAAGCTCTGGCTGATTCTCACTCACTACTTCTTCCCTCACTTTCTTTAACTATACTGTATCTCCATTATGATTGACTGGCTTATCTCACTCTTACTCCAGAACTTCCTAGCTTCTTCTGCATTAGGTATCTCATCTTCCCTATTTATTATTTATTTGGTTATGAAGTCACCTGTAGTCTGTCTCAGAAAATCTATTCTGTTGGTACTGATATATTCTTTTTGTGATATCTAGAGCGCTTGCCTGCTGCTATTATGATACGCTGTTTCAACTCTTCTATGATTGTCTCAAAGCATTTCTCTTTGACTAAGTATCTTTTCTCGAGAGAAGATTTAAATCTTGTGTTACCTAACTTTTTCTATTTCCAGGTTACTGTTCTACTCAGATCTTGTCTTAAAGTTGTCACTTTATTTTGTCGTCTCCTTTTCCACATTTGCTTTTTCTGATCTTTCCTTGTGTAATATCTAATCTTCTAGTAACTACTACCAATCCTGCATAGATTAATAAGTTAGTGTCTCCTTTATTTTTAGTATCTATCCTACTGATAACAGAATCTACTTTCCTAGTCATATCTAGCAGCTTCCTTCTGTTGGTACCTTTTGATGCTGGCAATCTTTTTTTTACTTCTTTACTCATTACTTACTGCAACTCATCTAAAGTTTCCCGACTTAAATCACTTAACGTATTGGTGCCAGTTGTCTCTTCCCTATTGGTATTGCCATTATTATTTTTCCAGTTCTCTTTTAATCTCTTCCACCTCCAATTCTGTCATCTACTTTCTTCTCTTAATAACATTAGCTTGATCTACTTGTCTCTGGTCAGCCACTTTAAAAATATCTTTCTCTCTCCAAAGTGTGAACATCCGTTTTCTATAGCACCTTATTTGAGGATCACTTTCTAAGTAGCACTGCATCACTATCTTGTATTTTCGTTGATCCACTAGCTCCACCTTACTTTATTATTAGCTGATGTTGTCTTAGGATAACACCCTAGGTCAATCTGCCTTTTTACTGAGCTAATGCCGAACGAGAGGCCGTCTCTTAAAGGTCCAACCCCATTTTCGCTGTTACAATCAGATTTTCTTGGCAAACTCTTGCCTCTCTTAAACTGAGGTAAGGAAGCTTTCGTCACTGTCGTCATCACCAGTATTATTTTTCGACATTTGATAGTTTCAGGTAACTTTTTACTGCATCACTTGCTGCAATTTTGTGCTGGTCATGTGTGTATTTCATATTGTGTCTTTTTTTTTGGTCCTTGTGGAGTATTGTATTGCATCAGTATGTTTTGTCATCAGGTTTGATTTGAGTCTCTTGTTGTGTATTAGTTTGTGCATTGTGTATTGTCTGTGTAGTGCAGGTTGTGTTCTTCTGTTGGGTATCGGACTTCTATACCACATGTTGTGAGCTTTGTTCAGTTGATTGGATATTTACTGTACGTGTTTATTCCCATATGTTTTTAGAGATGAGTCGCAAAGTAATGCGTGTAAATCATGAATCACCCATTTCACATTATTCATGGTTATCTATCCATCATTCCTTTCTGTTTTTTGTTTCTTTTTGATTGGCTTTATTACGGCTCCGTCTTTACAGAGTTTACTTTTGGCAGAACACTACCCATGGAAATGTGTTGATGTATCTTTCCTATCTATAAGTATTATTGATGTATAAGCGAGTAACAAAGAAGAGACAGCAATATGCTTATATATAGAGGGTTTGTATAGATATGAATGGATGAATATGTGTTTAGTATGTGATTAAAATTTTATTCACAGGTTTGCAGTTTTCGTATAGATGCATTCCAGTTTAGGTGCTTACATTTTCAGGCACATGTTGCTGTGGCGACGAATCTACAATGGAATGGATGAAACCATTGTCCATATATCGAACGAATACCCTAAACTTACCCAAAACCACTACAGGTTGTGGCGACACGAGCAGGTAGTGAAAGTGCTACATTAGAAACTGTGTGGAAAGTGGGGGCAAGACATAGTATGAGCACATAGTATGAACACAAACCGTAGAGAGTGGTGGAGTCGGAGGCTAGCAAAATCTTCTGAGATTTCCCAAATCAAACAGATCAGGTGCTAGAGCATAACAAACCGGACCTAGTGGTGGCGGATGAGATGCACCACATATGCTATATAGTTGATGTTGCTTGCTCTTTTGACTGACGAATAGTCGAGGAGGAAGGCGAAAAGATAATTAAATACAACTCTTAAGTACGAAATAGCCCGGCTATGGAAAATAAAGAAAGTGAAGATAGTGCCGATTATTGTTGGGTTCTTGGGAACTGTATCAGAAGGCATCAAGAGGAATATAAAGGAAATTGGGATAGAGCGCTCAGTAGAACTGTTAGAAAATGTTTTGCCTCTTAGGCACGGCCAGAATAATCAGGAAAGTATTAGATAGCTGAAAAGAACGAATAGCATAGTACCGTAGTTTGCAGGTAGTAAGCCCGTTACACATGCAACTTCAAGAGCTCCAACAAAACATGTTGTAAAGAGAAAATAACAACAACAACAACAACAACAACAATAATAATAATAATGATAATAATAATAATAATAATAATAATAATAATAATAATAATAATAATAATAATAATAATAATGAAGCATCGAAAGGCAAGCAGCATGGACTTACGACATCGAGCTGCCGGAAGGTAGATCAAATTTGAAGCCATTATGAATCAGGAATTAAGAATCCGCAAAAACTATGGTAAGCCATCTCAGGAAACAGAAAGATGTTTCTTATAAGTATAAACAAATAGCTTCCCTCAGATGCGCCGCCACAGCAACATGTGTGTTAAAATATAAACATATGAACTGCAATGCCTCTTTATGAAAACTGGTAACCTTTGAGTAAAATTTTAATCATATATTAATCACATATGCATCTATTAATATCTATACAAACCCTTTCTCTATATATATCCACATTTCTGTCTCTTCTTGGTCTCTCGCTTATACTTCAATAATAATTATAAATACGGAAGAAATATCAACACATCTCCATGGGCTATTTTCTGTCAAAGGGTAAACGCTGTAAAGATGGACCCATAACAAAAGCAATCCTCCCAAAAAAGAACGTTGGACAGATAACCACGAATACTATGAAATGGTTAATTTATGATTTGCACACACTACTATGCAATACTCCTCCAAAAACATACAGAAATAAATCCTTACAGTACATAGAATACTGTAGCGAATAGCAAATAGCATGGACGTGTGACGGCAAGTTGCCGGAAAGATGGATCAAATCTGAAACCATCAAGAAGTAGGATTTAAGAATCCGCAAAAACAATGAAAGAAAACTATGTTTTTATGTAAGCCATCTCAGGAAACCGAAAGATTTTTCTTATATATATATATATATATATATATATATATATATAATTACTGTCCTTAGGTTGTCATGACTTTTCTTGTATTCTTTTTATGCCAGCATGCTACATTCACTTACTATATGGGTAACACTTTCTCTTTTGATTTGCTTAATCTATATTGGGAATCTACTTGATATTTCTACATCTTGGCTTTTATCTAATTAGTCCTTAATGTTTGATTTTATGCAACTACTAACAAACTTTCTGTCTCCCTCTTCAGTTTTTCTTTCTACAACCATAGCCATAACTCACTACAACTATTTTCTGCAACTGTCTTTAGGAATCTACCATGCAACGCTTTCTCAGGTTTTTAATTTCGTTTGGGTTTTTGGTTTCCCAATTATTATTATTATTATTATTATTATTATTATTATTCAGTAGTTTTATTTTTATAACGTGCTTTCACTTCCCTACCGAGTTCAGCTCTGTGTGGCTTGGGTATGTGCTCTGGTTTGCTGTAATGCTCTTATGGTTACTGTATTGAAAGTGTTTTGCGTAGGATGTGTGCAGTGCGCAGTACTGCAATTTTCTGTATGTTATATATATTTGTAAGTCCTGGTGATTTTGTCTGAATATTTTTTTATTATACCTAAGGCACCTACTATGATAGAAATTGTTTCTGTTTTTAGATTCCACATTCGAGTTACCTCTATTTCCAGGTCTTTGTATTTTGAAAGTTTTTCCATTTCTTTTAGGGAAACGTTGTCATCTGCTGGTATTGCTACATCAATTAGAAAGCATTTTTTTTCTTCATGATCTTTGACAACTATATCTGGTCTATTGGCCTTAATTTATCTATCTGTGTGTATTGGCATATCCCAGAGTATCATTGCTTTCTCGTTTTCTGTGACCTTTTCTGGCGTGTGTTTATATCGTCTTTTTTCTGTTGCTATTACATAGTGTTGGCATAGCTTCCATTGTATATAGGTCCCAGCTCTGTCGTGTCTGTGAATATATTCCTTCTTAGCCAGGACTGGGCAGCCAGAGATAATATGATTTATTGTTTCCTGTATATCACCACATATTCTACAGTTACTTGTTATGTTTCTTTTCATTATATCTTTTTGGTAATTTCTGGTGGGGAGGCTTTGGTCTCGTACAGCAAATAAGAATCCTTCAGTCTCTACTTTGAGTCCTGAGCTTCTCAACCATTGCTGGGATTTTTCTCTGTCTATTTCTTTTGCATTTAGTTTAGCCCAGTATTTACCATGTAGGGGCTTTTCTTGCCATCGTTTTATCATGGTCCGTTCCTGTTCTAGTTTTAGTTTGGACTTCATTTGTTTTATAGCTTTTGTTGTTTCTTCTTCTTCTTCTTCGTATTTGTTAGGTAGTATAATTTCTTGTTTGTATTTGTCAGCTTCCTTAAATACTGAAAAAGATTTTTGTTTTGCTCGTGTTTTGTGGTTATTTGTAGTTTTCCTTGCTTCTGGAGTAGGTATTTTTGCAGTCCTATGGTGGTTATTTTATAATAGTTTTCCAGCTGTATAAGACCCCTGCCACCTTCTGTGCGTTGTATATATATAGCCTTTCTATGTCAGATTTTGGGTGGTGCATCCTATATCCTGTCATTATTTTTCTTGTTTTCCCGTCTATTTTAGATAGTTCGTTTAGTGTCCAGTTAAGGATATTGTAGCTGTGGGACAAAGTGTTAATGCCTACTATCTTGATTTTAGCATTGAGCTCTGTTTTTAGTATTGATCTAACTCGTCTATAGTACTCTTTCTTTATTTTTTCTTTCATTTGTGTGTGTTGTATCCTATCTAGTTCATTGACTCCTAAATATTTGTATGGCTGGCTTTCGTCTAGTTCTCTTATTTCATTGGCTTTATCTAGTGTGATATTGCTGCTTTTAACTAATTTTCCTCTTTTCAGGGTTGCTTTGGCACATTTGTCTAATCCGAATTTCATATATATTTCCTTGGTAAAACCATGTACTGTCTGTAGTAGTGTTTCCAGGTCTTTGTCATTTTTAGCGTATAATTTTAGATCATCCATATATAAAAGGTGGCTGACTGTTTTTATTATTATTATTATTATTATTATTATTATTATTATTATTATTATTATTATTATTATTAATATTATTATAATTCTTATTATCATCATCATCATTATTATTATCATCGTTATCATTATTACTATTATTATTATTATCATTATTATTATTATTATTATTATTATTGAGTGAGAGAGCAGGGTATGCCATCAAAGTGATACTGGGGTAAAATATACAAAGCCCATTATACCCATCATGACTACCCGTCTGATAAGGGTACACCAGGCATATGCATCACAACCATATGTGCACGATATAGTGGTCTCATATCAAAATAAACAGCGCTTGTCCTTGCAGGTGGGGCCCATTTAGAATTTTCTTCAGGTCGAGTAGCCCATCCCGCTCAAAAGGTCCCTGAATAAGGTTTGTTTAAGGATATTGAGCAAAACACCCATGTTTCCAAAGGTGAATTATTCAAACCCGAAAGAATTCCTCTCAACACATGGCTACGATGCTCCCCCACTATTTCTGCTCATGATCAGAGATGCACATATTGTCAGCCACCAAAGGACATACTCAACTGGTTAAGGTCAAACAAGTGACAAGCAAATCTGTGATATTGAGCAGAATATTTTCTGTAGCCTATCTTTTATACCAAGGCAAAACAATGTACATGATAACACTTCCAATCAATTAAGATCAGAAGCCATGGGAGCCACAGCCTGGTACTGCATTATTATTACTGTTATCTAATGAACAATATTTCAACACTTCGTATGTCTTCCACAAGTTCAAAATAATCATCTCAATCTACTTCATTGTTCATTCAATAACAGTCGTACTTCTCTTATTGTTTCCTTACCTTCTGGAGGAGTAACACCAATCCTTAAATATTACCAAAATGAAGTAGATTGAGATGATTATTTTGAACTTGTGGAAGACATATGAAGTGTTGAAATATTGTTTATTCGATAACAGTCGCACTTTTCTTCTTCTTCTTCCTCTTCTTCTTATCATTATTATTATTATTATTATTATTATTATTATTATTATTATTATTATTATTATTATTATTATTATTATTATTATTATTATATTTATTATTATTATTATTATTATTATTATTATTGTTCAGTAGTTTTATTTTTATAACGTGCTTTCACTTCACTACCGAGCGCAACTCTATGCGCCTTGGGTATGTGCTGTGGTTTGCTGTGGTGCTCTTATGTTTACTGTATTGAAAGTGTTTTGCGTAGAATGTCTCTGACCATTTCTGCTATGTTGTTATCTGAAGTCAGTGTTTCAGTGTAGTTTGTTTCTGTTTTGTATTTTATTGCCTCCTAGTGTATAGAGAAAATCGTTTTCTTTTCTTCGTATTGCTTTACTACATGCAGTAGGCTAGCACTCTTTGTTTCTAAGTACTTTACTAGTCCAACTATTGTTATGCTATAGTAGTTCTCTATCTGTATCATTCCACAGCCTCCTTCTGAGTGGGGTAAATATGCTCATTCTGCGTCTGCCTAGGAGTGGTGACTTCGGTATACTGTAAATAGTTTTCTGGTTTTCTATCTAGATTTCTCAATTCACTGATCTTCCAGTATATTATGTTAAAGCTGTAATCTACGACTGGTATGGCTAGCATGTTTATCTTTATTATCTTATTTTTAGTATTAAGTTCAGTGTTTAATAGTGTAATACTCTCTCCTAATTTTCTGTGAGTTACGTTTTAGCTGTTTTGCCTATTCCTAGATATTTACATGGGCGGTTGTGGTCTAACTCTCCAATTGTTGTATCAATTTCGATATTATTATTATTATTATTACTCAGTAGTCTTATTTTTATCACGTGCTTTCACTGGGTATGTGCTGGGGTTTGTTGTGGCGCTCTTATTTCTACTGTATTGAAAGTGTTTTAAGTGGGATATGTACACTGCCTAGTAAAGCTATTTTCTGTATGTTATATGTACTTGTTAGCCCTGGTATTTTTGTTATGTTTTTGTCTGTACATGTTTTTATCATACCTAATGCGCCTACAATGATAAGAATTGTTTCTGTTTTTAGACTCTGCATTCGAGTTACCTCTATTTCCAGATATTTGCATTTTGAAAGTTTCTCCATTTGTTTTAGAGGAGCATTGTCATCTGTTGATATTGATACATCGATTGGGAAGCATTTTTTTTTCTTGGCGATCTCTGACAACTATATCCGGCCTATCGGGCTTAATTTTTCTATCTGTGTGTATTGGCATATCCCAGAGTATGGTTGCTTTCTCATTTTCTGTGACCTTTTCTGGCGTGTGCCTATAACATTTTTAAAATTTGTGTTATTCCATAGTGTTGCTATAGTTTCCTGTGTATGTAGGTCCCAGCTATGTTGTTTCTGTGAATATATTCCTTCTTAGCTAGGACTGGACAGCCAGTGACAATATGATTTATTGTTTCTTGTCCAACTCCACATATTCTGCAGTTAGTTGTAATTCTTTTCATTACATGTTTTTGGTAATTTCTGGCAGGGGACGCTTTGGTTTTGTGCTGCAATTAAAAATCCTTCAGTCTCTGCTTTGAGTCCTGAGCTTCTCAGCCATTGTTGCTATTTTACATTGTCTAATTCTTTTGCGTTTAGTTTAACCCAGTATTTGCCATGAAGGGGCTTTTCGAGCACCTTCAGGAGTATTCGAGCGGTTCCAAGCAGTTCTGTTTTCTGCAAGTACTCTACTCTTATTACAGCCCCTATTTGTTCCATGTACTTCTCAAGATTTGTACTCACGGTTCCCAGGGCTTCGACAATTATTGGTACTATTACCACTTTTTTAAGCGACCATAACGGCTTAACCTCCTAAGCTAACCTGTCATATCTATTGAGTTTTCTTTCTTCCTTATCGCATATTTTGTTGTCAGCAGGGCATTCTTCTTCTTCTAATTATTATTATTATTGTTGTTGTTGTTGTTTGTGGTTGTTGTTGTTATTGTTGTCATCATCATCATCAGGAATAACTATGAACTCGCTCCTGAGGACACATATAGATAGAAACTTGAAAGCTTTCACATCCAGTGTCATCTGCACAATATTTGCAGCATAAAATGGCAAGATAAGATATCAAAAGTCAAACTTTCAGAAACATGTGATGTCCCTAGCGTCGAAAGGATGCTGTTAAAATTCAGTGCAGATGGGCAGAACAGGTTGTTTGAATGCAAAATTATCGCATTATGAAAATTCCTTTATGGCCAACAAGTAGAGGAATTCTGCTGTAAAAGGATACTTCTGCTACGGTATAAGGATAAGTTAAAGCAATCACTAAAATCCTTACAGCTTAATTTAACATCTCGGGAAAGTTATTGCCAAGATCGATCAAATCGGTGTAAAATGTGTCATGGAGTAACGGAACAATAAAAGAATTATATCCGGCAATCAACAGACACATTTGTCAAATCCCAGGCAAAATCAAAAATCACGATTGTCCCCATCGTGACTTAATAGCCAAATCGATATCTATACTCAAATTACATTCACAGGTCCATCGCAAATACATGCAGCTTCTTTTTCAAACTTTTTCTTTGTTTTGTTTTTAATCCTTTCCTTCAAACACTCATATGTCGAAATCGAAGGGAATGACTATTACTATCATCATTATCACTATTTATTATTATTATTATTATTATTATTATTATTATTATTATTATTATTATTATTATTATTAAAGCAGCATTTCATCCGTTTTTGTGGTCTTAGTCAATAAGTTCGATAAAGTAAATACTAGTTAAACACTGCGGTTGATGTAATCGAATTACCTCATCTTCCAAAATTACTGGCCCTGTGCTAAAATTCGAGACAATTGTTATTATTATTTTGTGTTGCATTGAAAAGATATCACGTACTGGTTCTAGCATTTGATATCTATTTTACATCAAACTTACTCCATAAAGTGTTTGATATTAAGTTTGAAGTATTACACTTCTTTTTGGAGTACTCGCATGTTCGTCTTGAAATTCCGCCGTTCCAAATGCTACAATACTTTTGGGGAGATAGAACCCTATACCACTATGATAACTGGAACTACTTTCAGCTTTGCAACTGTACATCCCCATATTATTGACAGATTTAATTTTATTTTACAACATTACGATATTTCTTCAATTCCCATACAATATTTTTGTATAAAGGAATTGCAACGTGTACTGTTATCCAGTCTGTTCTATACCATACATAATGATATCTGGTAAAATATGTTCAATTTTTCTCTCTGGCTACATATCAAAATGACTGAATATTATTGTTCACGAGGTTCATTCACCGGCTTTCATAGTACATGATTACAGCATTCGTCTGAAATGTTGCGAATGTATGCATTTTACAAAGCGACCAGTCTAAACTGAAACGGACCTGATCGTGCTATCGCTTCTATATTTTCTAGGCTAATATACAGCAGCCTGCTACATTATGATCAATATTTTCCTCTTGCTGATAACATAGGCAGTATTTCTTCGTTCAAATAGGGGAATATATATATCCTTATTTGATGAATTAGTATTTAGCGCTTGATCTTAGGCAGCCGCCATTCAATATTCCAATTCTGTCCATAAATCTCTATTTGGAGTCTTACAATAAGTCATTATTTTCCATATTCTTAGTACTGTAGTGGAACTATGTAACTGCCTCTCATCTAGCTCTTCTTCTTCTTCTTCTTCTTCTTCTTCTTCTTCTTCTTCTTCTTCTTCTTCTTCTTCTTCTTCTTCTTCTTCTTCTTCTTCTTCTTCTTCT
>NC_068984.1:106576035-106584004 GCF_001194135.2 Octopus bimaculoides | reverse complement strand
GTTGGGCTTCGTATATTTTACCTCAGTGTCACTTTGATGGCATGCACTGCTCTCTCACTCAATAATAATAATAATAATAATAATAATAATAATAATAATAATAATAATAATAATAATGATAATAATAATAATAATAATAATAATAATAATAATAATAATAATAATAATAATAATAATAATAATAATAATAAAAATAGTAACAATAATAATAATAATAGTATCAAGATAGCTCTAATAATTGTGAAAATTTTAGAAGTAATCATGAAGTCGTGGAGAACGACACTCATTTTAAACCATAGACAAGGATATACCACCTCACCAGACATCAATATCGCCTGTGGTATCTTTTAAGTTGACTCGTTATCACCATTACTATTCTGCCTCGCCCTTTATCCATGCAACTGAATAATGTTAAGAGAGGATATAAGACTTTTGACCAGAAAATTACTCATCTACTCTATATGGATGATCTAAAATTGTTTGCCAAAAACGACAAAGAATTGGAAGAGCTCCTGAATATTTTCAAAGAATTCAGATCTTATATAGGTATGGAATTCAGACTTGATAAATATGCAAAGGCTACTGTCGAGGCAGGGACGTTCATAAAGGCAGAAAACATAGAACTTGATACTTCACAGCTATTCGAAACCTAGACCAATGCTAAGTATATAAATATCTGGGAACTAATGAAGGTGATAGTATCCAGCGCTTTCAAGTGAAAGAGAAAATCCGCAAGAAATGCTACCGTAAGAATGGTCCTAAACTCAGAATTAAATGCTGCTAACAGAATTAATGCGATCAATTTTTTTGCCATACCAGTACCAACATAGAGCTTCGGTATCATTAAATGGATCTCACTGACATACAGAATATGGATGGAAAAATCCTTAAAATCTTTACAAAGTACCGAATGCACCATCTAAAATCAGATGTAGACAGGATTTATCTCCCAAGAAAAATAGGTGGAAGAGGTCTGATACAGCTTCAAATCAGCAATAATAGGCCTTGAAACGTACCTTAATACAAGTGATGTGATCTTACGAACTGAACTGAAGCATCAAGGTTCCAAGCAAGCTTCAGTCATGAAGCTTAGTCAGAAATTTTAAAAGTCTCTTGGACTATAAGTTAAACATAGGACTCACAAAAGATGCCCAAATACTGACGGACCTACCATTTATTCTCCTGATTTAGAAATTACCAATCAGAAACACCAAAGAGATCCAAATAGTGACAAGCTTATAATTGATGCAAAAATAATGAAACAAAAAGCAAAAAATGCTTTCGTGGGTAATATCGAAGACAACTGGAGATGTAAACTCTTGCATAGAATCAAGATAGCTCTAACAATTGTGAAATTTTTAGAAGTAATCATGAATCAATATCTGTCCAAGCCAGATATTGACAAAAATCTAACACTCCAATGGTTTGTAGCGCAAGATCAGAGCTTCCCAACCAGAAACCACCATGCAAACGTCCTTAAAGATTGATCTGATTCCTCGCGCAGAATTTGCGGAAAATTCAGATAGAATTGATCATGTTGTTTCTGGCTGCCCAGTCCTCGCTGAATAAAAGTACCCCATTAAATATGACAGACTAAGGCAGTACATCCACTGGAATGCTCATAAATGCTATAAAATTAAATCCCATGATAAGTGGTACAGGCACCATCCAGAGGATGTAGTAAGTGGCGAGGGCATCACCATCATTTAGAGCTTCTCAATACAAACAGACAGGAAAATTGACTCCAATCGACCAGACATTTTGATCAAGGACTACAACAAAGGAACTTGTCAGTTAATAGATATGTCAGTCCCACAAGATCAAAATGTCTCAAGAAAAGAATACAAAAAGCTTTCTCACTATAAAGATCAGCAAATTGAAATCACAAAATGTGGAAGCTTAGTACTACGATAATACCAGTAGTAATTGGTGCGTTGGGAATGATATAAAAGGGAGCTGGGAAGTATATTAAGTAACTTCCTGATAACTCCAATCACCGTGAACTACAAAAGATAACTTTGATGAGTACAGCCCATACACTACAGAAAGCACTCTCCATCTAAAAGGGAATAAATGGGGTGATAATTTTAGCATGCATAGCAAAACAAAAGTATCCTTGATACTCTTGACCTCAGGATGATGCCCGGTACTAAGGCAGCTGAAATAAAGTTATAATGAAAGGAAACCATAAATAATAATAATATTTCCTCTTCTTATTCTTATTCATCATTTTATCTTCTCCTCTTCCTTCGATGGGTTTTAGTTTCTGTGTAAATCATGATTGTATTATCTAGCTCCCCGACCTTTCTTGTGAAACTTTTTCAATCAACAATGCGCACTCTTCGTCGAGACACATGGCTTATAACGTCACCTTATCTTTTAAACTAGTCCATATTAAGAAAACTCTAATTACGAACGAGTTTATCAAAATATAAAAAACACATATCGGTGGGCGGCGTTATCATTGCTCTTCGTACTCTATACTACTATTTTTAAAATTTAAATTGAAGTTTTAAATGTTTGATTTTTTTGTATTTGCATCTACTAATTGCATAGCCTCTTCTCTTCCCATCTTTCTCTCAGTTTAATGTTCATTTTTATTTTTATTTTCAAATACGTTTTCGTATTTGAAAATTTGTATTGGAGCGGATGCGAGCGTTGATTTTTTTTTTTTTTTTGTGTGTGTTATTTAAGCAAGCGCCACTACCATCATAAGGAGCACCTCTTCCGTCTACCGCTGAGGGAACCATCTTTCAACATGAGTAAATATGGCTAATGGCTGATTGGAGAAATATGTACAGTTAAAACCAGGAATTATTTGAACTACTTTTGTTTTCTAGTTTTCTACCCCAGGTTAATGGTATGAACATTGAAATAATGCGAGGTTTTTATCTGTAAACGAACCAAAGACAAAACATTTAATAGATTCACTGCCAAATAATAACATTTATATAAATATCCATTTACACAAATATTCAAGTATAATAATAGTTATTTAATTTTGGTTCTAGGCCAGCAACTTTAATGGGGATGGTGTTACATGATGATATCAGCTCCATTTTGTGATAGGTATTTTACTTAATAAACTCTGAAAAGCGACTGTATTCGAATCCAGAATGTAGTAGTAGTAGTAGTAGTAGTAGTAGTAGTAGTAGTAGTAGTAGTAGTAGTAGTAGTCCCATTTACTATAGGCACAAGGCTTTGGTAGAGGGTTGGGCGATAGTCGATTACATCGACCCCAGTACCCCCAACAATAACTAGAAAAAAATAAGAACGCACAATTCTGCACACACTTCAGCAAAAAGTTGTAGCGGGCGGTGCAATTGAAATTTGCCTAAAACTATCAAATGTTTAATAGTAATAATAATAATAATGATAATAATAATAATAATGATAATGATAATAATAATAATAATAATAATAATAATAATAATAATAATAATAATAATAATAATAATAATAATAATCCTTTCTGTCATAGACACAAGACCTGAAATTTGGAAGAGGGACCTAGTCAATTACATCGATCCCAGTGGTTCACTGGTATTTAATTTATCGACCCCCAAAAAGATGAAAGACAAAGTTGACATCGGTGGATATTGAACTTAGAACTTAGCGATGGGCGAAATACCGCTAAGCATTTCATCCAGCGTGCTAACGATTCTGCCAGTAGAGAGCGGCAAGATGTGGTATGAGCGAAAAGCACAGAATGGCGGAGTCGGAGACCTGCAAAATCCTACGTGATTTCCCAATCCGATCAGACAAGGTACTGGAGTACAACAAAGTGGACCTAGTGGTGGTAGACAACGTAATCTACATGTGCTATATACTTGACGCTGCATGCTTCTTTGACAAACGATTAGTCAAGAAGGAAAGCGAAAAAATAGATGTATACAATCCGCCTAAGTACGAAATAGCCCGGCTATGGAAAATGGAGCAGGTGAATCCAGTGCCAATTATTGTTGGGCCTTTGGGAACAGTATCAGGGCACTTCAAGAGGGATATAAATCAATTTACCAAGGAAGGTGTGCTTAGTGGGGGGCATTGACTAATTGCACCAAAGCAAGGAACTTTCGACGACCTTACCACCAAATAACAATTCCGTTCTTGGTGTAGGTTCCTTTGGCCATATCAGTCACACCACTCACACGTCATCTTCTTCAGGTAATACTCTAAGAAGTTGATCAGGTCTTGGCAGAACCAGCAAGGAACTTTGAAAACGCAACTGCCACAAAGCCCCTCTCACTATGATCACCAGGCAGAAATAGACTACCCAGTTATCAAAGGAAGAGTGTTTGTTTGTCACCATGACGACATGGCTGATAACTGGATTAATTCTGCACGAGACACCAACTTTTGATATGGTTCTATACAGCGATGCACGGACACTAAATGAATATTTGCTGGACAGTTTCATTAGCCGACGAGCATCTCGAACGGCTTCTTTTTATGGTGGTTCCAAAATAACCTTATGTATACCCGGACTGGGTTGTGTCTTGTGTTCTTGAGCAAGCCACTTTATTTCATGTTGCTCCAGTTCACTCAGCTGTAGAAATGAGTTGCGACGTCACTGTATTGGCTTTTGCCGTTCCCTTGGATAACATCAGTGGCGTGGAAAGAGGGGTGCTGGTATACATGGGTGACTGCTGGTCTTCCATAGACAACCTTGCTCCGACTTGTGCCGCGGAGGGTAACTTTCTAGGTGCATTCCCATGGTCATTCATGACCGAAAGGGTTTTTTTCTCTTTACTCTATTTTATTCATGAATAAACAAACACCCTCTGGAGTACCAACTACTTTTGAATACATTACATAATCTCGACACGAAAGACCTCTACAAGCGACTCAGACTGACTTCTTTGACATATTATTTTAAAAATTATTATCACTCATACTGTATAAAATGCTAGGGTTGAAGTCGCACCTACAGAAGTATCCAGTTGGTAGACTGAACTAAGTGCTGGGTCGCATTCTAACAGTTCTATTGTCATATCTGATAAAAACTTGCTTTTGTATTATTGGATTATTGTTTTATTACTGAATTTTCCCAACAACTCGTGCGTTAGTTTTGCTTGTGATTTTAATGCTACTATATGACACCCCATTTTTTTCTCTTACACTTTTATTCTTTTCCAAGTTGAGCAAGAAGATATGCAGGTATTTCATGCTAGTGTGTGTAATTATTGGTAATATCCCGTCATATTGATGATTTCGGATATCATCATGCCATACCAAACTGCGGCAGGAATAATTTATTTTATTCTTCTTGCATCACATATTTTCATAGCTTTTTAGTTTTCTCGTAAACATTCTCGAAAAATTCACTATAGCTATTATGATGGTCGCAACACAATCAAGTCGAAGAGCTGTAAACTAGACATTTCAATCTAATGGTATGCCTAGAACAGGCTTCATTTCTCATCAGCGCTTAAGATTCGGCATCTTCACTACTAGAATAGTGGTTTTTGGATTCTCATATATTTATTAGAGCCCTTTCCCATTGTTCTTGTGTTCCAAATTGTTACTTTACCACAATTTTCTTCAGTTCACCGCGTAAACTACCAAAGATAGAACAAAATATTCTTGTTCAAATGATAGGAAACTCGTATTTACTCTCTTCCAGCGCAACTATACTTTGATTTTTTAATCATTGTTATGGATCAAAATAGTCATCAGCTAATGAACTTCTTTACAAGATTAATGTAATATTTCACAGGAAACTAAGTTCACAGCACAGGCAAAACATTAAAATTTTAAAGGTTAAAATTAGACTTTTGAAAATTTGCATCAAAGTAGATTTGCATCAAAGTAGATTTGAAATATGGTAGTGATCTTATAAGAATGGCTAAGTAGGGAAGCAGAAATATAAGAGGGAAATGTGTTTAAGAATGGTAACATTGTTACGAAGCAACAATATGGCAGACGTTCAGTAATGTTTATACTGGTAGGTGTTTAGAAAACATGCAGCTACAGTACACACAGATACACAAAAATACAAACACACACACACACACTTTAAAATAGAGATCGGTAGAAATTTGTTTGCCAAATCTTTAGTTACCAAGAGATTTAACCACTCAAGTACAAAGGATTTGTACTATCATTTTGATTCTTCTACCGCCTGTCCGCTGATTCCAAGAACTAACAAGCTACGTACTACCTTTGTCATAGCCAAGCTAATTTCCCAACCGTGCTTCATATCCCGTCCTAAAAACTTCATTCAACCCAACCCCATCACTGCAACACTTTAACTATTTGCTGCTAGGTGCGGTAGTCTTGTACCTTTATCTTCCCACGATTTTCCTTACAACATTTCAAACTAAATATCTGTAGCACCGACCTTACCAGTTTGGAACTCTTTGAAGGCGAAGGACTACACCTCGAACAGTATAAAAATTTGTAAAAGTCAGCAAGATGTATCTTTTATAAATTCAATGTACATTTTTAGCATGAGTTTGATAATATTATTAACGATAATAGTCTATTCACGTAAGGTAGCGAGCTGGCAGAATCGTTATCGTTCCGAGCAAAATGCCTAACGATATTTCACCTTAAGCATTCAGAGTTCAAATGGTGCCGAGGTCGACTTTATCGTTCATTCTTTCGCGCTCGATAAAATGAGAACTAGTAACGCACAGGGATCGATGTAATCGATTTAGCCCTCTATTGAAATTGCTGGCTTTGTACCAGAATTTGAATCCGATATTCTATTCACTTGTAACATTTGATAAATATTAATATTATTAGTGTTAGTTGGCCAAATATTCGTCCATTATTCAATGACATCACCCCTTTCTTTATTCAGTAATACTACTCCTTATAGCATTCACCTATAAACTATACATGTTAACTATTTACTGTCTGATGCGTTCAGCAAATGAAATACTTGTCTCTTTGTCAAATATGTAGTGCCGAGACTCACAGAAATTGCAAACACTTCTTTTCGCTAAATATTTCATATCTCAAACAAATAATATCGCGTTAACTCTCATATATGTTATGAATACGTTGAATTAAAATGTTATTACGCTATATGTTCCGCTGTAAGGTCCTTCGAATTGTCTTCTGTGATCTATCTATCTATCTATCTATTTATCTCGATAGATAGACAGATAAATAGATAGATAGATAAATAGATAGATAGATGTGTGTGTATGCGTGTGTTTGTGTGTGTGTGTGCGTGCGCATGCGTATGTGTGTGTGTTAGTTACATTCTCTTAGCTTTGGTTGCCTCGGGCACAATGTCAGGAACAGCTTTCAGGAACCCAATCTGTTGAAATATAATAGTTTTATAGAGATATACGTGCAGCCAGCGAGAGAAGAGAAACCAACAACAGCAAGATGACCTCTGAATGGTTGATTACAATGCCAGCCAGCTATGGAAGAAAAGCAAAAGTATGTAACTTATACATTGCTGAAGAATGGCAACATATTGATACAGTTGTATGAGGTACTTACCAGGGAACAAACAGAGATCTCTAAATGCAATTCAAGAATAAGTTCTACAAAGTGACAGACAACATGAAATTAAAATATTGTCACTGGTTGGCATGACAAGCAAATAGTGAAAAGCTATGGATATCTTTAATGAAACGTGTGCACTCCCCCACACGCACCACACACATCACACGCACATCTTTATATAAACGCACATACATATAAGAAGTTAGAAGAACGAATATGGCAAAACTTTATAAGTAGTTACAATTGAATCTGCACGACTCTGTTTCTAACGCAATTCAAAGAAAACGATTCCATGTGAAAAATTGCGTAATATGTGTGATTGATTACAGAGAGGTGCCACTTCGTGTGACTAACAAAGTTGTGCGATTTTACATTAGGTTCAGTGGTGAATTAGAAAAAATCTATTACTCTATTACAACCTGCACAATGCTCCCACCCAAATATACATACATACATACATACATACATATATATATATATATATATATATATATATATATATATA
>NC_068984.1:106574800-106575607 GCF_001194135.2 Octopus bimaculoides | reverse complement strand
TACTAACCGTCTGTTCGAAGGATTATTTATCTAAATTCAGTGGAAAACATTGTCCTGTTTTTCTGGACTGCCATGTTGGCTTGGCGATAACTATTAATATCCAGTACCGCTGCCGTAGTCTCCTTCAGAGAGACTTAGAAATATTAATATTTCTATTTTTGAAAACCAGTGGATATATATATATATATGCATCGTTTCTACTCTGTTAAACTGTCGTAAGTCTAAATTTGTCGAAAGTGGCGAAATGCGTTATTTCAATATTTAATTTTGATTAAGGCGGAGTGCTGGTAGAAACGTTAGCACGCCGGGCGAAGTGCTTAGTGGTATTTCGTCTGTCTTTACGTTCTGGGTTCAAATTCCGCCGAGGTCGACTTCGCCTTTCATCCTTTCGGGTTTGATAAATTAAGTACCAGTTGCATACTAGGATCGATCTAGTCCCCTGACCCAAAATTTCGGGCCTTGTGCCTAGACAAGAAAAGAATATAAAATTTTGCTTGCAATAGCCGGTTCTTTTGGTCAAACTATCGTATCGCCAGCTGTTTCAGATGCCAAGATATGAAAATTATCAAAGTGTAGTACAACGGTTTAGCATTTTTCAAAACTAGTAATTTCCACATTCGACAGTTTTGCAAAAGTATTTTTGACTGAAAATATCATACATGCATGGAGTTGCACCTTACAAAGTACTTTTGCTAAGCCGAAACTGTTGCTAATGCAAAAAGAAATGGAATGGTGAAACTATTTTTTCGTTTTCTGAAAAAGCAACGTTTTAGACTTACGACATTTCTGCATTATATATATATATAT
>NC_068984.1:106569624-106574635 GCF_001194135.2 Octopus bimaculoides | reverse complement strand
TATATATATATATATATATATATATATATATTATATATATTTGTGTGTGTGTTTGTGTGTATGCATTGCGTGAGAAGAAGGAGACTCACACCGACAAATACTAGTACACGCACGTAAATTGAGTACAAACATGGCAGAAGTGTCACTCAGTTCGCAATCTTGAGGCTCCCAGTCGATCACTCTGCACGACATCTTGAGGAAGTTTATGGGGTATACTCGGTCATTGGGTTGCATTACAACCCAATACTTATGCACACTGGTGGATCAAATAACTGGAATATGCACGTACCTACTTTATTACTAAGAATTTAAAATTATTATTTTTAATGTTATTATTAACTACGTTACTATTACATATTGGCTTCAAATTTTGGCACAAGGCCAGTAATTTCGTCGGAGGAAGTAAGTCGATTACCTCGACCCTAGGGTTCAATTGGTATTTGTTTTATGGAGACCGAAGGGATGGAAGGCAAACGTAACGACGGCGGAATTTGAACACAGAACGTATAATTGGAAGAAATGTCACTAAGCCTTTGACTCAACGCGCTAACAACAGAACATTGACTTTGTTAATCACCATATCTGGATTGCGATGTTGAATTCCATTTCATGCTCATATATACCATAAAGTGCTGTAACCACTCCTTTAATACGTTGTTTTTTCGAGAATTTTGAATCACTCTCCAAGTAAAACCTGCCATCAGCAACGTTAGTGGAGGGAACCGGCTTCTCACTCCATAACCGTGAATTTTCAGTTATACTGAGACCCGGTGATTATGGGGCTCACTCCATGTGGTCTGCCTCAAATTTGTTATTTTCGTACCGATATTGAATTACGTTAACCGTGAAATTTGCTGCAAGGAACTATGCTTGTAGCATAGGTTGAACATGATCAGCCCATATTCTCAGATAATCTTAACCATGTAGAAAAATTAAAGGGTTAAGTGAATTCCTTGATACGGCTGTCCAGAATAATCACAAGCAACTTCCATACTTCACGATAACGATGAATCAGTCAGTATTGAAGTTTTTATTTGATCTGTCTCCAAACATAAACTCACCCCGCAGTGGGAAAATCGAATGATGATTCGTCGGAGATGACAGTGTTCCGTCTAAACATTTCTCATACGTACACTCATACACGCGCGCGCACGCTCACACACACACACACATATCCATTGGTAACTGTGCATGCATTGTACACTATATGTGTGCGTGTGTTTAGATAGATCGATAAAGGGAAAGTGAGATTAGATAGATAAATAGATAGATAGATTGAAAGAGAGAGAGAGAGATACATAGATACATACATATATGTATGCATGCATAAATACATACATACATGCATACCTATAAAGATATATCAGTCTTGCTTTGTGTTCTACCTTCCACTTAGTGAAAACCTTGTCTTCTATAATAATTCAATGGAATACAATAAAACAGCAATATAATATCCTTGGATTTTCAGGAATTTTTGATGATACAGGTTTGTAAATCATAACATTCATAAAAGTAGGGTTTACATAACAACGCTGCCGAAGTAAATTGATAAATTTATGTGTTGTAGAAAATTTATTTTGCCTAGTTTTTATGAATTATAGTCCTTCCTTCATTGCTTCGCTTTTTGGAATGGCTAATGTTTATAGGTAAATATGAAACAGAAAATAAACATACATTTTATTATAAGAAATGATAGGAAATGACATACTGTGGCTTTTTATTCATTCGATATACCACATTCTTGAAGCATAAGAAGATTCTATACCAAGAAATTGAATGTCTTGGTTTTTCTCGTGTTGATAATCTGATCAAATAATGCAGTGTTTGTTTTAGCTGAACATATAGTGATTTGAAGGTATAAAGGTTCTATTTATCAAATGAAATACTCCGTATTCCCTCGTCGTAGAATATAACTAGTGTAAATTTCTGTCATGTGACTCTAAAAGATTTCGATCCTGATAAAATGGGAGTTATACTATTGCTGTGCAAATCATAGGCCACAAGTTCTAAGATATACACACACGTTTTTATACATATATTCATGCATACATGTATGCCATCACCAGCCAATTTCGTAAATCCATGGTTGCATTCTCCCAGTTAAACTGGTCTTTTTTACTGAGAAAAGGCATAAATAATCAGCTTTACATATTACTTTATTCGTGCATTTTTGACATGAAGTTACTTTTGGTGCACATTATAATTGCGTTCAGGTTCTGTTATACATACATAATACGTACATACACAGTTTACAAGACTCTATGCTTGGAATGACAAAATATAAACACCATTCGAACTCACACACAACGTACAGGTAACTTATATACATATATCATTCTGCTTAAATAATGGAACTACAAATACAATATACTTAAGGATCTCACTTCTATTTTTATTCCTTCACTCCCTTCTGTACTTCATATCTTCTCTACAATAATTATTACTCAAACATTTTCTCGCACCGTCTCTGATGAAGGGATAAATAAAATTTCCCGGAAACAGCTGTAAGACCTTCTCTTTATAAATGTTCTGAAACTATTCACAGCCTTAGATTTTTTTATCTCATTCTGTGAATTTATATATATATATATATATATATATATATATATATACGACAGGCTTCTTTTGGTTTTTCAATTTCCGTCTACCAAATTCACTCACAAGTCTTTATTCGGCCCAAGGCTATAGAAGGCACTTGCCCAAGGTGCAACGTAGAGGGAGTAAATCCAGATCCATGTAGTTGGGAATCATACTTCTTACCACACGGCTCCGCTTAACTGAATATATATATTATATCACTTAATTTCTTCCTCTGAATGAGATGCTTTCTAACAAAGATATGAAGCTCTATCGTTGGAATGTAGATAACGAAAAGAATGTCACCTTTTAAACTTGAGAAAAGTCTTACATAGCTTTACTGTTCCGCTTACAGATTGTAGTTTTGGTGTGCGAATCCGTTGGTTGATTTCTTTTTCTGAAAATACAAGCTTATCCACACCGATAGCTAGGCATTTACTTGCAAAACCAAGTACTGCAATTATTATTGGTATAAATGTAGATTTGTAATCCGGATATAGAAGCTGGAGTTTTCAAAGCAGTTGTCCATAGTAATCTTCTTTCTCTGATTTTCAAAGAGATATTCACATCACCAGGAAAGCTGACCTCAATGACTGTACATGTATGTATGTATGTATGTATGTATGTGTGTGTGTATGCATGTATGTACGTATGTACGTATGTGTGTATGTAAAGAGATCAACTACTTGGAAAAGTTAGTTAATAGATGAGCATTGAAAACATTATCTATGAAAGTGATGTATAGTTAGGGACAGCTGATTAAAATTCAAATAGCTTGTGGCCAGTAAATCTGGTAGTTCTTGAAATAGCGATTATTGCCGACGAGAACATATGCTCGTACGAGCCGCTGCAGCTGAAAATGGTTTTTAACCAGTGAAATATCTGTTTCCTGTGATGCAGAATATCTGTTGAAGCTGAAAATGACGTGTAGTTTATGTAGCTCTTATATTTCTTCAGAAAATCACTAGTTAAAACTTACTTCAGCCATTCCTATATCAGAAGTTCATCAACAGCGTTTGGTTATGTTTGATTTATTATTTTACTATTTATTATTTCAGTCATATGTTGAAACTTAAGAGAGTATAAAAATATATTTGTCCTTCTTTGGTTAATAATATTTACAAGAAACTACATCAGTTTTCAAAATGCATCAATTTCAATGCGCTTCAAGAATATTAATCAAGCGACTGTTATGTTAAAATCGTTCAACTATCAAAATTCTGACTACTCATCTAAAGATTCTTATTAACAATTTCACGATTGAAAGTTTGACCCCATTTTCTCCATAAAAGTCCTATATTGAAATTTCTGATAGAAACATAACTCAATTATTAGTTTTTCTCTTCAGCAAATTTTTTTTTTTTTTTTTTCATGTCCATCATCGCTGAAAAATAGATACTCTCGAAATATGAATTTGAGCAATCACTGAACCTTGTAATATTCAATAGATATGGATTAGATTCATAAAAGTAATGTCAATATATCAGTTGATGTGGAAAGTGATGAGGTGGGAAGGAATAAAAAAAATATAAAGAAAAGACGAGGTATGGCTTAAATAAATGTTGAAGTGATCGATTTTGATATTTCATCCATCATATTATGAATTGAAATAAATGAAGAATTTAGAATTCTTCTATATGCAACACAATGTACAGAGCAAACCTTCTCCGTATTACTACATACTTTGCATTGTAATAAAGTGAACAGCATTGTGAATTAACTGCTAGTATTCGGTATGTTTGATTTCAGTTTAATTCAAAGATCAAATGCTTGCATGTGTTTTATTTCAAGAATACACGGATCGCTACACAACGGGATTCCAATGCATGCCAAGATGGAGAGTAAATTCTACAGACAATAAGTACCAGTTTCTGATGATAAAATGATTATATTTGTAAAAGGATCGCCCTCTTATTTGACTAACGTTTCAAAAATTGAGAAATATGGTAATACCTATGTTTGCTAGCGCGTATTTTTCAATGAATATTACTGAACGAAGAGTCGCAGCGATTGGCCTTTTCTCATTCATTAAGAGCTGATATGTTCTGGGTTGACTTAAACAAAAACCGTACCTTAAGAACAGCTCCTATTAAGCATGTAATATTATTATTATTATTATTATTATTATTATTATTATTATTATTATTATCATTATTATCATTATTATTATTATTATTATTATTATTATTATTATTATTATTATTATTATTATTATTATTATTATTATTAATAATAATAATAATAATAATAATAATATTGCTATTATTACTATTATTATTATCATTATTATCATTATTATTATTATTATTATTATTATTATTATTATTATTATTATTATTATTATTATTATTATTATTATTATTATTATTATTTTATGTTTGACTTTTGTTTTGCATTTGTACAAGTTGGATCCAAGTCTCACCCAGAGACCTCA
>NC_068984.1:106565367-106568285 GCF_001194135.2 Octopus bimaculoides | reverse complement strand
CTATTATTACTATTATTATTATCATTATTATCATTATTATTATTATTATTATTATTATTATTATTATTATTATTATTATCATCATTATTATTATTATTATTATTATTATTATTATTATTATTATTATTATTATTATTATTATTATTCAGCAGTCTTACTTTTATCACGTGCTTTCACTGCAATATCGAGCAGAGCTCTGCGTGCCTTGGGTATTTGCTGTGGTTTGTTATGATGCTCTTATTTTCACTGTATTGAAAGTGTTTAACGTAGGATGCGTGCAGTGCCTAGTAGTGCTATTTTCTGTGTTACGTGTATTTGTTAACCCTGGTATTTTTGCTATATATTTGAGTATTTTTTATCGTACCTGATGTGCCTACTATGATAGGAATTGTTTCTGTTCTTAAACTCTACATTCGATATGCGTCTATTTCCAGGTCTTCGTATTTTGGAAGTTTCTCCATTTTTTTTCCTAGAGAAACGTTCCCATCTGTTGGCATTCATAAATCGCTTAGAAAGCATTTTTTCTTCGTGATCTCTGACAACTATATCCGGCTTCTTAGACTTTATTTCTCTATCTGTGTGTATTGGCATATCCCAGAGTATAGTAACTTTCTCATTTTCTGTGACCTTTTCTGAGGTGTGCCTATACCATCTCTTTTCTTTTATTATTCCATAGTGTTGGCATAGCTTCCAGTGTATATAGGTCTCAACTCTGTCATGTCTGTGAATATATTCCTTCTTCGCCAGGACTGGGCAGCCCGAGATAATATGATTTATTGTTTCTTGTCCATCTCCACATATTCTACAGTTACTTGTTTTTCTTTTCATTATATGTTTTTGGTAATTTCTGGTGGGACGGTTTTGATCTTGTGCTGCAATTAAAAATCCTTCGATCTTGGGCTTCTCAACCATTGTTGGAATTTTACTTTGTTTATGTCTTTTGCGTTTAGTTTAACCCAGTATTTGCCATGAAGGGGCTTTTTTTTTGCCATCGTTTTATCATGATCCGTTGCTGTTCCAGTTTTAGTTTGGATTTCATTTGTTTTACAGCTTTTGTTGTTTCTTCTTTTGTTAATAGTTGTTAGATACTATGACCTCTTTTTTGTATTTGTTAGCTTCCTTAAAGACTGAAAACAGGTTTTTGTTTTGTTCGTGTTTTGTGGATATTTGTATTAGTTTTCCTTGCTTCTGCAGAAGGTATTTTTGTAGTCCTATGGTGGTTATTTTGTAATAGTTCTGTAGCTGTATAAGGCCCCTACCACCTTCCATACATTGTATATGGTGCTTATTTTAGCGACCATAAACGATAAATGTAAAATTGTTTGGGGTTAGAGGCCTCAAAAATGGGAAATATTATAGACAAGAACAAAGCAACTAAAATATAAACTTGGCGGCAAACGTAGAAGCTGGACGGCCAGGAAGAGACCATAAAATTGGATGTTTCCGCAGAATGCTTCAATTTCAGGATAGATTACAACCTATCCTTACTGTTTGCATTCAATATAGTTTGGATACAATACAACAACCTGCAAAGCAACAATAGATAGATAGATAGATAGATAGATAGATAGATAGATAGATAGATAGATAGATAGATAGACAGGCAGATAGACAGGCAGATAGACAGGCATACAGACAGGCTGATAGATAGATAGATAGATAGATAGATAGATAGATAGATAGATAGATAGATAGATAGATAGATAAATAGATAGATAGATAGATTACTTGTTTAATATGTTGATTGAATAATCAATTGGTCTTTAGTTGTTTTTTTTCCTGTCAGAGTCCTTTCAACGCAGTTGGCGACGTCATCAATGACATGCGTTCCTTCTACAAAGTCTGTCTGAAAACTTGTCTTTTGCCTATGTATGTATGTATCTATGTATGTATGCATGTATGTATTCGGTAGACTACCTCCTGTAGAATGCATAGAGAGTGATTGTAGGAACCGGAATACGGTATACACTGGGGAAAGTTTAAAGAGTTTAACCGAGACACTAAATAAACATTGGCGGAAATATAATAAAAAGAAACACTGGCCGATAGCTTACTACACATACCAAAAATCAACATAGAGGCATCCTGAATCAAACTAGTATCTAAATCTTGTCTAAACACTCGAGATATACATCGTTACAAGAAACACGAAAGCCTGTTTCCATAAATAAGACAAAGCCGACCCTAAATGTAATATATACATGTATAATAGAAGCACAACACAACTGCTACTGCCTACGCAACACGTAACAATGAAGGTAACAAATAACAATGTCTACGTCGGTGTGTTTAGGAGGGCATAAATGAGTATAGGTATTATATATATGCTAGTATTAGAATAGCAGCAGGATAGAAAGAAATCCCTAAAGATTGGTATATGTAATTATGAACAATTCCAGTACACAACCATGCACATCCACATCACGCATGCACTCACGAAAACACGAATGCAAGAACATACATCCATGCACACATACACACACATATACATATGCGAGAACACACACACGTTCGAGCATGCATACACATACACACAGACGCTTACCTCTTCTAAAAACAACTTATTACAACACACACGCACCATATCGCACATATAAACTAAACACTTACACGTCTACATTCATACATGCATAGGTAGACTCAAAGTAGACCTTGAAGAGTGAGGGCACGTCAGTAATGAGATCGCGAATAATGACGAATTGACTCTGATAAAAAAAAAAACTAACGATTGAACACGTTAAATCAACAATTGAATAGTTATTTGATACAAAATAAATGAATGGTATTGAACCAGTGCGTGTGTTGGTTTAATTTTTATTCGCATAATCGCCCCTTAGATAACAGAATTGTTTCAACACAAGAATCCACATCAAGTATCTTGCAAACCAAAAACATAAACGAATATATATATATATATA
>NC_068984.1:106559480-106565320 GCF_001194135.2 Octopus bimaculoides | reverse complement strand
TATATATATTCACTGATTAAGCCGTGATGGTGTACCGCCTTGAAGAATTTTAGTCGAAAGAATCGCCCACGGTACTTATTTTGTGTAAAGATGATACTTATTATATTGGTCTCTTTTGCCGAACAGCTAAGTTACGGGGGGCGTAAATGGGAGGAAAGAAACACGGGCACAAAGACACGCAATCACATATACACACACACTCAGAATGTACAGACTCGAAACAAATATAACATGGAATCTTATCCGCTATTATATTGTTGCTAAGCATATGTACAAAGTCAAATAACAGAGTATAATTTACTGCTGTAAGTTAACGTTGAGGCAGATGCTTTGCGAGGAAATAACTTATGTGTTGGCAATAACATTGTAACGTCCATAAATACAAGATAAAACTGGTTAATGATACTTTGGTTGTATCATTTTCTCTTAATTTTAATGTGCTTCATTTATATTCAGTTTGTGTAGCATTTCTATGTCGACAATGCATTCGGAAGTAGTGGAGAAAATATGCCTTCTCGTACAATCAGCTTATTTAAATAACAATGGAAAAGTTCCAACAACATGGTTCCTATTGTGCGGTATATCCTAATCAAAAATTCTAATTTAGTACAATTTTCACTCTTACTTGTTCAGAATGGGTGCCTTTGGGTTGTTTGGAAAAGAAATGTTAAGATAATTTTTCATGCTTTTTGCTTTTCGTGTCATAAGGCAAATTTTTTCAAGCAATATTGAAGCAACACAATAAATTATGAGAGCACTTATATAACAATAGTATCTGATCACCATACAATAAGGACGTATAATTGTATAGTATATCTCCTCCAAGATATGCTGCGTAATTACTCTAACTTGCATTAGAAACTAGGCTTGATACAAATATACTAAAACATGCAATTACCAAATACACGGTATCACTTCTTTCTACAAAGTAAAGTGCAACACAGGCAACAAACCAATACATTCAGTAGCATAGAAATACACATACATGTACACACATGTACGCAAACGCGCGTGCACACTTACACAGACACAGGCGCACGCACGCACACACACACACACACGCACACATACAAAAACACGCACACACAAACACGCCCAAGGAAGAGAGGCAAAAAATTCTAGGAAGCCTTTCCAGCACACATAAAACACTAAATCTATAAAAAAAAACGACGCCAAAATAGTTATTAAATATCAAATGTATTAAGCAAACTTTATTATTGAAAGCATGATGGCAACATATAGTATACGGCCGTACATGCATCTATAATTACTCACAAAGAAGTCACAACAAACGACAGAGAAACCAAAACGGCTCGAAAATCATACTCACGGGATGCACACAGTACAAACAAAACGAACAAAACACAGAATAAATTATTCTTTGACATGTGAGGCAAGGGTTTATTATCTATGTCATTATACAAGCAATCTGCAAAACATGGGAGCTTTTTAACTCAAATTTACCAATCAAATTTCCTTTTTCCATTGTGTGGTGCAGTGCATTACAATTACTCTTTGTTAAAAATCTATGGTAAATTGATGGAGAAATATCGAATTTCATACCAAATATAACAGTTAGTGTCATGAAATTTCGTTTTAAATCGTGTGATGTAACACGTTCCAAATGCTCTTTGTAAAAGTTCTATAGTGTTTTGTGTTGGTGGAGAAAAATATCGTATTTTTATGGCTTATGTAATATCTTCTTTTGTTATCGACCCTGCAAGTCACCGACTATATTTAAAACATGCCATCGAACGATACAGAATATACCTCTTTGCACTAAACAGTAGCAGCATTAATAATCTATTTTAGTCATACACAGCCGAGATTAGTGCAGAGAGATCGTGAATTTCATATTCTAAGCGAATCCATCCGGCCCACTTCTCTAGGGGGTGTAGTGTATTCTTCAACTAAGAAAATGTGCCGTATATCAAAAGAACTGGAACGGTAGATTGTAGCTAATCTTTCTATTGACTAGATTCTATAATTCTGATGAAAAAGAGCTTACTGGAACTATATAACGGTAAAATATTTCGCAGTAAACGGATGTGCTACTTTATTAGCGCACAAATGTATAATATAATAATTTCTATGAATATGTTACATATACTAACAAGGAGTTTATCTTTCTTTATGCATAAACTGTTGTCTAATGTGTGTGTGTGTGTGTGTGTGTGTGTGTGTGTGTGTGTGTGTATTTTGGCCAAAATATCCGTTGGGTCTTAAAGCAAAAATAAGACACAAATTTTGAACACAAAGTGATGTAGCCAGTCAATGATATAATTACCATTTCATTCCAGTATCTTCTACTATTTTGTGGATAAATCTATTGTTCTCTGCTCAAAGCGTTTTCTGTCATTACTGGTGAGAACCTTTTCCATATGAATCCTTTGTGTTGAAGGTCTGTCCATTCGATGAATATCTAAAGAAACCGAAAAAGACGGTAATCTGAAGGCACCAGATCGGATAGTGCGACAAAACTTCCTAGTCAGACCCCAATAACTTCAGTCACATCTGCAAATAAGTGTGCAGTCTGGCACCGTTGTGATGAAAGACGATTAGCAAGTGATGAGGCTCCTGGTGGATCACTATCTCTAATCAATTCAGCTGGTCACAGTACATATCCGAATTGATGGTCTTGTCCTATTCAACTACACCTAGCATCGAATCCATCGTAGCCGCATTTAATAAGCGCATGTTTCATAGACATAACCCAACACCCGCAACTAAAGAGAATAATAATAATAATAATAATAATAATAATAATAATAATAATAATAATAATAATAATAATAATAATACAAATTCCAGAATTAGGCGTACAAGAAACAAGTGCAGAAAAAGCAACGCGCATGAAAACCCGTGATAAGACTTCTGCCTTAGATATTCTGAGTGATAAATGACAAATACCCAATGGCAAATATCCAATGGCAAATACCCAAGGAGAGCGAATAATGCCGATGTTGATAAAAGCCCATACCCATCAATGGCTAATGACTTCTGGATTAAAATTAGAAACAGAAGGGTTTATCATGGCAGCCCAAAATCAATGCCTACCTACAAGGAACTACCAAGTCAACATATTAAAGAACGGCAGCTCCCAATGTCGTGTATGTCAACAACAAAATGAAACCATTGATCATGTTGTCTCCATGTGCTGTCTTCTGGCGCCAACAGAGTATGTCAACAGGCATGATAGAGCTGCACAATAAATTCACTGGGTAATTTGTACAAACCATCCCAGTGCTTGAAAATGATCGCATCTCACTCCTCTGGAACTTCACCTTTCAAACTGACAGAAAGATAGATACAAATAGTCCAGATATTATATTGCAAGACTTCAGACAAAAATCATGCCTCCTCATTGATATGACTATCCCAATCGATATAAACGTGTCTGTCAAGACCTACCAAAAACTGAGCAAGTATAAAGATCTTGAAATAGAGATTATCAAGATAGTGCTTATGGGAACTGCCCATATCCTACGTAAACATTTTAAAACAAACACATAATTTTTTTATGGTTTCTTAAACATTCTCTTGAACAACACTATGTACAAAACCAAATATGTGGCACCCTAGGCGTAACACCAACATGAACTTCTAACTTGCTGTCTCTTGAGGTCTCTGGGCGAGACTTGGAGCCAACTTGTACAAATGCAAAGAAAAAGTCAAACATAACATAATAAAAATAATAATAGCAGCAACATCAGTAGTACCAATTACAAAGATATGGTTTATACCACAAACCGCAACAATGACGCTGCACTTAATCTCTCCCATGTGTCAACAATCTGTCTGTTTCCAATCAACGGTACCTATAATAACAGTACATATGTCATCGGAAACAATGAGCGTGCGAAGTACGGATCAGAAGGAACTAGCTTAAACCCTCATACATCTTCTAATTATGCATTCTGTAATTCACTTAGCGGAAAATTCCGAAACCAATTGTAACTCAAAATAATTGGGATAACTACCCGTTAGGAGCTCATAGCTAGAATGTTAATGTACTTTAAAAGTGCACGGTTCTTAATATACTCCAAAATCTCACCAAGATTTATACTAAAGCTACTGTCAGTTTTAAGCAAACATATTTTGTGCATTTAAACTCATTTAAATATGAAAAACATAGTAGATCTATTTGCTTCGCGGAACTTGTACACTACCTTTAGAAAAAGAGCAAATCACATAATATACTTTGGTCATTCATTGACTCAAGTCCTCTATATCAAGAACAAAATGCCTCGTTTTGGTTATGTTTGAGGGAATGTATAGAAATCCTATCACATAACCCTACGCAATTATTAACTAAGCAACACAAAATCTTCTTTTTGTATGTTCCCAAAATCTTTAAATAGTTTTAATTTTATCATAAATCTAATCGCGGTAAAACAACCACTTCTGATTCTCACTGATATATAGGATAGATATCATACGAGCTGACTTAATTAAATCAGCATGTCTACATTATTATCATGTCCTTTTATGTTTTTATTTTATAGATTCTCATTTTCCCCTTAATTCATATTTATGCATCCCACCTAGATTATAATAGTTGCAACACTATTGATATTAAATGAACACCACTAGGCCTTCTTTTCTCACGGTTATGGAGTTAAACAATGGGTATAAAAAAGATATATGACTAATTTAAATTACCAGATTTCTTCACTGATTTATTCCTATAACTATTATCCATTAATGCTATATTTGTTTCATCCCTGGGTCCTACAATTTCATTCCAGTATAACTTAGTAAAAATGGCTTTTTTTTTCATTTTAAAAAATTTTAAACTACTTTTATTCATCTACTCCCTACGATCATACACTCTCACTAACACTACAATTTCTAAAATCTTAACATTATTTGCATCTATATATAACGACATTGTAACCCGATGAGCCCTAAATCTCCCCACACCGCATGTCGTACTACGTTACCTGTAGTTGTGACTACAATTCGAGAACTTCATTGCCTTTTACAAACACATTATTACCAACCTAACCACTTCCCACCAACTCTTACCCTCTAATGGCTCTGGCCAAATCTGGTGGTCAGACATGAGATGAGACTATCTGACATCTGCAATTTTTTTGTCCCTTATCTATCTGTATGGGTGTATATATCCCCTAACCTCTTTCACCAAACATACTCTCACTAGTCTCTATCCACTCATGCATCTGCCATTCAATCTTTCCTTCATATTATAGTAGATATTCCAACTCAGCTCTTATTCACTCACTATTCAAAAATGGAACTAGTAGCTTCCATTATCCTTTGCCATGGGTTATTATCGAATCTTCACTTACGGAACTGCTAATGAATTATTATTTCTTAAAACGCATATACTTTTCATTCTGATCCTATATTCCTCGACGAACTGGAAAGTACTAATATCCTCGATTGGGGATATTCTTCATTTCTACATTTTCTGACTGATCCCTCTTCGATGACGATATACTTAATTTATGGAATGTTTTCCCAATATCATAATCCACATGCTTGGCTATTCTAGAAACAGCTTTAAGAGACTATCTTTTTGCCCTAGCTACTCTTCGCTATATTCATATTTTCTATTGAAATTAAATGTTTTTCAACTTATGCCAAATGTTTTGCTTTTGCACTTTCTATTTTGATTTATATCCACTCTCTCAAGGACAAATCACTTCTAGCCTTTGATAGGGATATTCAGCAGCATATTTTTCAGTTGCAGTCCAGCCGGAGGTTTAGTGGTAGACAAAATTGAGCACTCGTAGTACATACCTGTTACATTTCGCCAATTGACGAAAATTCCTTGCGCGCGTGTGTGTGTGTGTGTGTGTGTGTGTGTGTGTGTG
>NC_068984.1:106556153-106559470 GCF_001194135.2 Octopus bimaculoides | reverse complement strand
TGTGTGTGTGTGTGTGTGTGTGTGTGTGTGTGTGTGTGTGTGTGTGTGTGTGTGTGTGTTTCAATACGGAGCAAATAATTCAGGAGAAAATATTTGCAAGTATACTATTGACTCTGTTATTATCTAGTGTATCAATTAAAAATGATAATAACGGAATCGATAATATAGGCGATTGCGAAGATATTATTGACTCTGTTATCATCTAATGTAACAATTAAAAATGATAACAAATCAATAATATAGGTGACTTCAGGCCCATAAAAGCATGAAATAGATGAAGGCTTAATTTAATCAAAGGACATACTATGTATGTCTACCTGTTGGAAATAACAGTCAAAACTTGTACTTAAATCGCCGAAAAAGACACTGATCAACCGTCTGCGGGCAAACGAGCTAAGTCAATATCTCAACATACATTCAAGTATTTGAACTCACGTGGACCGGTTTCTGGACTGGTATTATAGCCTCACCTCCCTCAGAATGAGATTTAATTAAGAGCTTTGACTGTTATTTTCAGCAGGTAGACATACTTAGTATAACCATTAGTATAAGCTATACGTCTTTCAGCTATATATATATGTGTGTGTGTGTGTGTGTGTGTGTGTGTGTGTGTATAAATGTAGGTTATATGTATTTCCTTTTATTTTCCATAAATTCTTATTATTTTGTTATCTTATTTTTTATATACTTCTTTATTAATCTCTTATCCCATATAAGTTGTTGCTGTTCTTAAATAGAGATTTTTCAGCTACTTAAGTCTATGCGAGATGGTTATATTATATCCATACAAACGTATAAATACTTGTATATATGTATATATGCATATATGTGCATAACCTATTAACCACTTATCGCTAATAAATTGTTATTTTTCTTGTTCGTAAATAGATACTTTTCTGTTACTTAAGTCTATACGAGATGGTTATGCTATATCCATATAAACGCATAAATATTTGTGTATGTGTGCATGTGTGCACATATATAAATATGTGTGTGTGTGTATCTGTAAACATCTTTATTTTTTCTGATTCTTGACTTATAATTAATATATAGGTAGCATGTTTATCTTTCCGGTATTCTATAAGTAAATGCCCTGAGCAGTCTTTGTAGAAACCACCTAATAAGCAATTGAATGAATATTAAACTGTTATTATGTACTCTTTCCCTTTTAATGTTTATAATTGATATATACACACAGTCTACCTATTTTGGTTATGATATCACTTTTGAAAATCTTAAATAACAATATTGTTTATAAACAACCACCCATAGTACCTCAAGATAAAATTTCCTCTGTTTTAACATCTTAAGTTTTATTAGCGTCTTGCCCCTTTCACTGGCAATTAACAGCATGGTTTAGAGACTTCCCCTATCCAACCTCCTTTTATAGACAGTTATTCTATATCTAATTGACTACTCCTAATGTCTTCTTTACTCCCTTGAGGAAAAGGGATATATACGACAATATTTATAACCATACCTAGCTATGAGCCGTCCACTCACTCTTGCCCTTTATTCTAAACAGACACTCTAGTATTAGATTTAGTAGTTGATAAATGAATTAGAAATGAACCCCCAATCCTTTACAACGTATAACCCCAGTGGGTTTCTTGCCGTTCTTGGAAGTGTAGTCTATTCTTAGCTACAATAGTGACAACATGAATTTCTTCCATCTTCTTGCACTGTTAAAGTATTTGAGAAAAATCTTATTAATGTGTCCAACTGGTTAAAATTCAATTTACTTGTGCAGCTGATGACGGCACTGCATTTACATTGATGCAATGATTGCATTGTTCAATTAAATGGAGCCGCTTGAAACGGTCATACTACATCATTACTTGATATCCTGTTGCTTATTTTGATATATATATATATACACACGTATGTATTGTGTAGCACAGTATAGTACTGACACAAAATAGTGTTAGCGCAATAGTAATTTTAAGAGTCATAACTATCAATATAATGTATTAACTGACATTTAAAGAAAGAGCTTCAGAACAACCCATATCTGTTATTTTTAAGAATTTAAGAGTGTTAATAATAATTTGGGGTTAAAAAGCATATAGGATGGAAAATATACCGCTAACTAGGCTGTGTGTACTTTACTCTAAACCAATATATTAGATTTATATAAACGTATATACTTCGTGTAAAATTGGCAAAAATGCTAATTCTCTGTGGCAGTTGGAGCAATTTCTTTCTTTATTTATTTATTTTTTTTTTTTTTTTTTTTTTTTCGGAAGATACGAATAAACGAATTTTTCGTAAACGTATTAGTACTACAACCAGAGATTGGAGTAGTTTTTTAGGGAAAATTTTTTTTATTTGACAAATGTATGACTAGAGTTGTGAACGTCTACTATCAGTAAGTTGTATAAAAGCTTTCGATTTGGAAGAAAATGTATCAATTCATTCAAAGGAGAACAGATTTTGTTCAAACATTCATACACACATTTAGTTACACACACACAAGCATTCACACACATATACACACGTGCACGCACGGACGTACGAGCACGCACACACACTCGCACACACATCTCTATCTATCTTTGTATGTATGTGTATACATGCATATATATATATATATATACATACATATGGTGAGTTAAATAGATAGATAAATAGTTGTATGCGTATATATATGCATGTGCATGTGTGTGTGTGTATTTATATACGTTTATGTGTGTTTGTTCGAGCAAACAAGAAAACTAGAGCTCTATATAGAAATAGATAAACATTGTTAATAATTTCAATCGACAGACAGGTACAAAAGTGACTCAAAAAGCGGGAGTTCTGTTCATGGCACCCATCAAACTTTGGCTTGATATTTGACCTGCTTTTATGACACTGCTGATTTAAAATACGTAAAAAGATTTGTGTATCTGTGTGAGTATGTGTAAGTTTGTGTATAATTGCATTTATGTGTATGTATATACACATTAGTGAGTTTTCACACTTGCACACAGACATATATGTATACAAATTTACTTACGCACACACATTTTTATGTATATATATATATATATATACATACATATCTTTTTATTCTTTTACTTGTGTCAGTCATTTGATTGCGGCCATGCTGGAGCACCGCCTTTAGGGAATAGATCGACCCCAGGACTTACTTTTTGTAAGCCTAGTACGTATTCTGTCAGTCTCTGCTGGTCTTCCATTAACAGCAACCCTAAGTTGTGCGTTCACCCAGACTTAGGGTCGAGTTATACATACATACATACATACATGCATACATACATACACACACACACACACACACACACACACACACACACACATACATATATATATATATA
>NC_068984.1:106551493-106555090 GCF_001194135.2 Octopus bimaculoides | reverse complement strand
GAGAGAGAGAGAGAGAGAGAGAGAGAGAGAGGGAGAGGGAGAGAGAGAGAGAGAGAGAGAAATAGATAGATACATTTTTACGTTACGTTTGCTAAATTACAAATTTCTTTATAATAAATATTTCTAAATCGAAGAATTCTACATTCCAAGTTGCACGTATAGTGACTTATGCAAGCACTAGCACACGCACGCACACACATCCACATACACACGTATGTATGTTTGTGTGCGTGTTAAATCGAAAACGTGGTTGCATACTACAGATTTTTTTTATATCTCACATTTTTCGTATTTCCGTTTATGTCTTTTACAGATTGTTTGTAACAGCAATCTTCCTAACTTGTTCGACATGAGGAAATTTCTAGTTCTCGACGTTCTCATCTTCTGGATTAAAATAATGGGTGTTGGAGTGTGTAATACATTTTATTGTAGATGAGGAAATGGTATTGGCAATTTGGTAGTGCTGGCATTGCCACTCTTTTTGAATACCTGACTTTTGACAGTTTTTCTCAACAATCATGAAACTGTTTGTTTTAATGATTGTTGTGCGTTTCCTCAATATTCTTTCTATCACATTTTGCTATTAATTCTGTGTAAGATAGTTCTGTTATTTAGCAATGTTTCCCATCAAATTTACGATTTATATTGTAAGAAGTAGTGTGTTGGATTTAATTCTTATACATCTATGGTGATATGGTGAGAAAGTGCCGAAATTGTATGACAATTTAGAGTATATAAGAAATAGATCACTAGAAGCATATTCGGAGGTTTGCAAATTTATCTTTGAAATAAAGAAGGCTATTAATTATATAATCTTTGTAACGTAATCAAGTATTCTATTTCTAACATTCATTCGATTCAAGTTACACACTTTATTAAGTAACTCCTTAAATGTTAATATGTCGACGTCCACGTATGATTTGGTCAATTTCTTTGTATACCTGCTATTCATTAGAATTTGTTCTATTCTGTAAATTCCTTTGTGTGTTGCTTCGACGGTAGGAGAAATTTGAAAGGAATATAACCATAAAATAGCGGTAACCTAGACAGAAACTAAACAATTCCTACAGGACATTAGTTTGAGAATATCAACAAAAATGAGATCGATGGATCTAGGAGCTTTACTATTCGAAAGATATCAACACATAAGAAAATATGAAAAGGATTTAATAAAAAAGATAAAAATAAAACAGCTTTGTTTATCTGTCTACATGTATGTGTGGGATTATGTGTACTTGTGTGTGCTTCTGTGCGCATATTTGTATGTGTACATGGATGTAGATAAGATCATAAACAAGTGTGTTTTTATTACAAAGATTTCACTCAATAGTTTTGACTCCGTTTCCTATTCAGTTTTCTATTTGGTGAAGCTTTATATCATTATTTGACTCATTTATCAAACAAGAAAAAAGACATTCAGCCATTAAGAAGTACCCAGTCCAGTAGAAATTCGATTTTTATTTGAAAGAGTTACAGAAAACACATCAGTACTAAGATTTATACGTTACTGTAGCTCAAAGCATTAAAATATTCCCTTTGTCAAATCTCTTAGAACGCATTTGCTGAAAAGATACAAAATATTTAAAAATCTTCGTGTTTTTATTTTATTATTTGGGTACATAGTGTTAATACTCACAAAAGAATTCATCAGAATTTTGGGCAATTACAATAAAATATTTTGGCAAATATACATTAGGAAAATCCATAACATAGTTATGAAGGAGAACAATCGTACCTTTCAGAAGATGGACATAACTTCATTTTTACAGTATATTAGGTTTAAGAAAAAGTTTCTACTGTGAAGTGATTCATGAATTTGGAATATTTACTCTACATTCCTTATACCGAGTAAAAGAGATCAACACTATTAGTTTGGTGAAATATAGTTTACCATAACCCTCTATAGACAGCGAAATTGAATTAATCGCAGTGTCAGCGGTAGGGAGAGTGTGATTATTTTAGCGAACTCAAAAAATTGAAGAGAAAAGTGAAAACAAACTGGGTTTCAATTCACAGCAAAGATATTAAAGACTTTTGATGGACACACACAAAAACAGACACACATTCATGTCTATTATATACATACAAATATATATATATATATCCATAAAATTTTAATGAAGCAGAAAATGAAGAAAATCTTAATAGCAACTGACTACCATCGATTATTATTTTTTAACACAAAATTTTATCCCATCTAACAGCCGTCTATGCTTCCAATGTCCCACAGCACTGCCAAAGAAAATTCTGAGAATAATATTCGTCATATTCTATAGCACATCCGATCTGAAACATGTAGCTTCATCAGAGTGAATAAAAATACATAAAAGAAAAGAAAAGAAAAGTAAAAGAGCCTCGAGAGGTGGAATGAATGCTTAATATATTTGAATCATACTATTTTGCAGTGTAACGCTTCAGGCCGTTGAGTAGATGACTAAAGTAGAAAATTAATTGGTGGGTTAATCTTTCTTTAGGTGTAACAGGGTGTATAAATAAATAAAAAGTAAAATAAGTACTTTAGTACAACGGGATACGCCAATAGGTCTAGAAAAAGAAGGAGCGATAGAACCATAACGTTTAGAAGTAATCATAATAGTACTTAAGATTTCGTAAATAATACTAATTAATATTTATCCAAATAACATGCCCATAGATTAATTACATTTATTTACTGATATATTGTAAAGACCAACCACCTATTGCCCGTAATGGGATTGACCAAAGTCCAGCCTTCGATATAATTGGTCAGTTAAATTTAAAAACAAAAGGCAAGCTATTAAGACCATTATAGGGGTAGATGTAAATAAAGATGTAAATAAAAAGTAAAAGTATGTAAAAGTAGCATATGCTTTAAGTGGCCCAAGGCCGCTTATGACATAAAACAACCAAACATGTAAACGAGCACCATGCGAAGGAAGGAACTACGGATAAGGGAAGACTATCGCTAAGAGCATTAACCTTCAATTATGTAATGATAATACTAAATCTATCTTCTGAAATAGCCACAACAGTACTCAAGCGATGATCTTACTAGACAAACAGTAATTGTCTAAACATTTCTAAATACATTCAGCCTGGTGGACCTATTAGAAGGCATAAGTACAAATCACCAAATTAATTAAATGATTACAATTAAATCTCCTGCTAATTACTATTATGGTTACAAATACAGGGTCCTGCTGCTAAATTCTACTTAATATATTATTATTATTATTATTATTATTATTATTATTATTATTATTATTATGTTTCACTTTTGTTTTGCATTTGTACAAGTTGGATCCAAGTCTCACCCAGAGACCTCAAGAGACAACAAGTTAGAAGTTCATGTAGGTGTTATGCCTAGGGTACCATATATTTGGATTTGTACAGTTTTGTTCAAGTGAATGTTTAAGAAACCATAAGAAAATTATGCGTTTGCTTTAAAATTTGAGATCACATAGACAGTATTTTACGTAGGATATGGGCAGTTCCCATGAGCACTATCTTTTGAACTTCAGCCATTTTTGGGTTTCCTGGTATCTGAGCTAGGTAGTAATCAGCCCGTTTCGCTGTCATTCCCAGGGCACCTATGACAATAGGTATTGTATTCGTCTT
>NC_068984.1:106548684-106550384 GCF_001194135.2 Octopus bimaculoides | reverse complement strand
ATCCTTTCCCTCATCACTGAATACTTGATATTGTCCCCTTCAATTACCCCTTGGTATTTGTAGCTCTCCGCTGGTTCTAACTCTTTTATGACATTTTGCTGGTCAAGGTTCACATTAGATGGTTTTGTCATTTTTCCTTTGATAAAGGTAGCTTTTGCACATTTATCAAGGCCAAATTGCATCCTGATGTCATCACTGAATTGTTTAACAATCGCTAGTAGGCCTTTGAGTTGTTGGTCATTTTTTGAAAAGAGCTTTAAATCATCCATGTAAATGAGATGATTTATATTTTTATCAAATATTTTATAACCATACTGTGCATCATTGAGCAATTTTGAGAGCGGTATTAGGGCTAGACAGAAGAGGAGTGGTGATAGTGAATCACCCTGGAAATGCCACATGAAATTCTTACATCTCCAGCAGTTAGAGATGCATTGTCATTGTTCAACGTCAGTGTGGTTCTCCATGATCTCTATTATTATTATTATTATTATTATTATTATTATTATTATTATTATTATTATTATTATTATTATTATTATTATTATTATTATTATTATTATATGTTTGACTTTTGCTTTGTATTTATACAAGTTGGCTCCAAATCTCACCCAGAGACCTCAAGAGACAACAAATTAGAAGTTCATGTAGGTGTTATGCCGAGGGTGTCATATATTTGGTTTTATACATAGTATTGTTCTAGAGAATGTTCAAGAAAAAATAAGAAAATTATGAGTTTCTTTTAAAATTTGAGATTACATAGACAGTATTTTACGTAGGATATGGGCAGTTACCATGAGCAATATCCTGTGAATTTCTGCCATTTTGGGGTTTCCTGCTATCTGAGCTAGGTAGCAGTTAGCCCCTTTTGCTATCATTCCTAGGGAACCGATGACAACAGGTATTGCTTTAGTCTTCAGGCTGCACATTTACCCAATTTTCATCTCAAGATCGTTATAATTGCTCAGTTTTTGGTAGGTCTTGACAGATACATTTATATCGACTGGGACAGTCATATCAATGAGGAGGCATGATTTTTGTCTGAAGTCTTTCAATATAATGTTTGACCTGTTTGCATCTATCTTTCTGTCAGTTTGAAAGGTGAAGTTCCAGAGGAGTGAGATGTGTTCATTTTCAAGCTGGTTTGTGTTCCCACGAGTTTTTATCATAGGGCAAGTCCAGGTTTTTGCAAATTACCCAGTGAATATATTGTGCAGCTCTATCATGCTTATTGAGATACTCTGTAGGCGCAAGAAGACTGCACATGGAGACAACATGATCAATGGTTTCATTTTGTTGTTGACATACATATGTTGGGAAGCTGCCGCTCTTTAATATGTTGACCTGGTAGTTTCTTGTGGGTAGGCATTGACCTTGGGCTGCTATAATAAACCTTTCTGTTTCTGATTTTATGCCAGAAGCCATTATCATTATCATTATTATTATTATTATTATTTTATGTTTGAATTTTGTTTTGCATTTGTACAAGTTCGATCCAAGTCTCACCCAGAGACCTCAAGAGACAACAAGTTAGAAGTTCATGTAGGTGTTATGCCTAGGGTACCATATATTTGGATTTGTACAGTTTTGTTCAAGTGAATGTTTAAGAAACCATAAGAAAATTATGCGTTTGCTTTAAAATTTGAGATCACATAGACAGTATTTTACGTAGGATATGGGCAGTTCCCATGAGCACTATC
>NC_068984.1:106543656-106548333 GCF_001194135.2 Octopus bimaculoides | reverse complement strand
GTCTTTCAGTATGACGTCTGGCCTATTTGCGTCTATCTTTCTGTCAGTTTGAATGGTGAAGTTCCAGAGGAGTGCAATGTTATCATTTTCAAGTACTGGGGGTGGTTTGTGTTCCCACCAGTTTTTATCATGGGGCAAGTCCAGGTTTTTGCATATTACCCAGTGAATATATTGTGCAGCCCTATCATGCCTGTTGAGATACTCTGTAGGCGCAAGCAGACTGCACATGGAGACAACATGATCGATGGTCTCATTTTGTTGTTGACATATACGACATAATGGGGAGCTGCCGGTCTTTAATATGTTGGCCTGGTAGTTCTTTGTAGGTAGGCATTGATCTTGGGCTGCTATGATAAACCCCTCTGTTTCTGATTTCATTGGGAACGCTTATATACAAAGGTATAATTAGAAAATTACATATTAGATTGTTTCAGCGAGTGCTTATCGATATAAAATTAAGTCTATATAACAGTTTCTTCTTAATATATTATATTTTTGTATCGTGATAAAAGTGTAATTATTGCTGCATGTATACTGTGTTAATCCTTTATTCAAATTTCTACAACTATAAACAGTTTCTCTGAAAAGGAAATATCAATATGTAAGTTTGAACTCTGTAAATCAGTAAGTCATGAAGACAATTATCTAAAGGTTGTTTTTTTAATTTTTCTTTTACTTATTGTATATACAAGGTTGAATAGCATCACTAAAGTAATATGTCTGGCTTAGCAGCTAGAACCATTTAGTGTCTCGGATTGTCAGTATTGAAAGCAGATTCATGTTATATTAGAGGAAACAGATGTAATTCATCGCATGCAGCCGTCATTCATCCATTATTTCAGTTCAAGATTTTTCTTTTCATTTAAACATTGCAAAGAACGCTATTTCTTCTGACAACATCTATCAGAGACTAATTTTTTTGTCTACAGCTTTGTTATTTCAGTGAAAATACATCGGTAATCATTATTAACGTTTTATCATTAGGTTTGCTTTCTTTTTTATTATTTTTTTCTTTGACAGCGGCATCTGTCAATTGTGTAGTAAATACAAAGGTATCTAATGAAGAATTTCTCAAGTGTATTTTCTGCGTGAAAAACATGTTTAAGTACAGACTTCTACAGTAGAAAATCACTTTAATCAATTAAAATAAAAACTGTATTTAACAAAATGCCATATATCAATAGCTTTAATGAATATACATCTTCAAAGTATCTCTCGAAGGTAATCTAAAATTTCAATTGACCAAAATTTAAATGAAGACGCAAGCCTAAATTTTGGTTGGGACATTAATAATTTTATATGTTTCGGTCTTATTAGGCTCATCAGCGAAGAATATTAAATATACAGATGCCAGATCATATACTGACTTCGATGTGCATATAGGTTTCATGATGAATTATTTCGCTGAGATGGCAATGCAAATTAACGGCAAAGGAAAATTTTCCCCAAGGGTATTTTCTGCATGAAAAGCATGCAGTTAAATGCATTGTTAATTTGAAGGTATAGTCTACTAAACTTTTATTGAAATACTTGGTTCGCATAACTCCTAATAGTTATCATTTTCACATATTAATAATTTCAGAGTTGAATATGGAAAAGTAATTTCATATTCGATAATGTTTTACCCCAGGACATATATTTCACTATCAAATAAATGCATGTTTCAAATTCTGTCAAACACTTCAGATTAAACTAAATTTGTCAAACTTTTCTTAATCTTTTAGGGTTTAGATATAGTAGATATGATGTGTCGTAATAGCTGATCCATCAAAATAATAGAAAATATTCAGAGTCGTTTGTTGATGATGTTCTATCATATTCTTTATTAAGTGTCTATAGACAGCAGTAGCGATAATATTTCCTTGCGAACAAATTCTTTAAACAGGAGACTCTTAATCAGTAAATCGGAGGTTTTATAGATTTCACTAAGACTTTTGCACAATCAAATTAATCAGAAGACAGAATATCTGCAAACCTCTAATCTCCATGGAATACACAAGCAGTTTGACACAGACAGCATATACGCGCACGGACACATACGCGTGAACACGTCCATACATACATGCGCGCGCACACTTTACTCAGCAAGTGCAAATCTTTTTCTCACTATGCACCTATGTGTTTCTTGGAAGTCATAACAAAAACTTTTGATCTTTACGAGGAAAATCTAAAACAAATATATTGTGTGCCATGAATTTCTAATGGTCATCCAGTATCTAACAAAGAGATGTTTTTTTTCCGATTGTTTTGTGATTGTGGCTAATAACCCTGGCAATGATTTGATGATATCAATGTTGCTTCCCCATGTGGTCCATCTTATGAATACCTTCTAGTTTTATACCTTGCTTTGTACGTTTTAAGAATATAATTTCAACTATCATCATTCATTCATTCATACATAGATGCATACATGCATTTAAGTATATATGAGCATGTCTAGATATGCAAGTATATGCATAAAAAGACATACATAAAACATACGAATCTGCACCTATACATACATACATACATACAAAAATACCCTGTTGTTGATGTTGAAATTCCTACGAAGGAGCCTTGGATCTAGGTTAGAAACCGACTCATTCCCTATTGGCAAGAAATCTTGAAATAAAATTGAATAATGACATACATACATACACACACACATTGTGGGGTTTATATTTTCTTTCTAATCCAAAAATATGCTATGTGAGTTAGGTCATTTGGTTGGGTGATGATTATGCTCCGTGTCTCTTGTGTTACAGTGATTTTATGGTGTTTATATAAAGAATTTACTGTATGAGATATATTATCGGATGGTATTTTGTGCAGATTATAAATTGCATGCCTTATCCTGTGCGCGTAATTGATGCAGGGTTTTTGTAGTCGCTCGTCTTCGTCTGTTTGTCTGTGCGTTTGCAAAATTACTGGAAAAAGGTTGAACGGATTTTCAACAAATTTGGTAGAAATACTCATTGGGTGATTGGCTCAAACTCATTAAATTTTGGTTTATCTACAAAACTGGCGGACGGATGAATCAAAATGTTTTTTTTTTATTCTTTGTTAAATATGCATAAACAAAAAGTAGGGGAAATAACTCTGGATGTTATTTTGTTGAAATATGAATTCGTTTGAGAATGTATTTATTGAATTAAATTTTATGTTTTTCCTTCTGCGCAGACAGGCTATGCATCGCCCCTCCGAAGACTTTATTTCATATTAAGTACGTTATATTAGCGGATGACCATTATCTTATTGTACATGCTTTAATTTTATTAATTGCTGACTGCGTATTGTACGTGCTCTGTGGATTTGTGTCATATCATTGAGTGTCTATTTTCTGGAGTATGACCAGAGCGATTCATGGCAATATTTGAGTAGACTATGAAGAATGACTGAGTTATGTTACTGAATAGAACAAGGATCGCTTTTAGCGTTGGATTTGGGCAGCGACTTGCGCAGGAATAGGGCTACGACTAATAGAGTTACTTTTTTTGTAAACAGAGATTTCTACTTGAAGACATTTACACTTCAACTAGTTTTTTCCTTCGATGATGTATCAAATTCTAAAGTATTCGAAGCAACAAGTAAACATGTTATTGTAGCCCACTGGCGAGAAACTTGAAAAGAATGTCACATTTTATTCGTTAAAAATCTTAAATTGTGCTAAGTAAATTTTGTAGGGAAGTGGTTATACACCATTAGGTGTACTCCGCTCCCGTACATTAAATTTCTTGAAGAAAACGGAACGCAGGCTCTAAACTATCAACACAACAATATTTATTACAATAGAATTCTGCTCACACTAGGAGGGAATTCGGCAGCACTTCGCCCTTTGGTTACTGAGACGCCGTCAATGCAGTTGCGCGGTTATCTGTGGAGCTCCAGTGTTGGGTTGTCGGAGAGCTGCTGCTACGATGTCTGGGCTCCTCGAAGGTCAGCGAGCAAAGAGGGTGAAATCCGCGCGAACGCTTGGATATGGATGACTACGCTTGCACATGAGACTCTTCCTGTATTCCCTCCAGAACTAGTCCCTGCGCATGCGTGGATAAACTCTCCGGAAATGGCGTCTGCTATTAGGCGCCACTACATGGCTCCCCCTCGAGTGCGGAAGCACGAAAATGGAAAAATTGGAGTGACGCCTGAGGCAAGATGGCTACCGGAACCACCCACAAGATGTGGCACAAATATATATAAAGAAAAATCAAAGAAATGATGTACAATGGTGAGATACATGCATGCAATGTACAAAAGAATTGAGGGAAGAAAACATGCATGTAAATGGGCAATAAGTGCCACCTAGTGAAAACTAAAATAGACAATGACAAAACAACCGTGATGACCACTGTCCAGGAAAACTGGAATCACGCGATGTAAAAGTCTGATTTTTTTGTTTTTTCCTGAAAGGAAAGAAAATATTCGATAAGAAAGCACTGAAATTGTCCAATGAAACACAATATAAGACAGGCCGTCATGTAAACAAAGAGTGTGTATACAAATATATGTATGTGAATGCAAGAGATACAAAGCATAGAAAAGAGTCTGTAATAAGTACGTTAGAAGTCTAGCCACCAGGATGTGAAAATACCAGTTCTCAGTTAAAGTACACAGTAGTTGAAAGTCTGTATATAAGAGGTTAAGGTTGTGGCAGAGCTAAGTCACTTGTCGTGCAGTTGAGGCTTCGATGCCGGGCCAGAT
>NC_068984.1:106540188-106543646 GCF_001194135.2 Octopus bimaculoides | reverse complement strand
TAAGTCACTTGTCGTGCAGTTGAGGCTTCGATGCCGGGCCAGATTCTTGATACAGATGTTCTTCGCAGGTTGAGTTCTGGCTGTTAATTTCGTGGTGAGGCGATTCACACTAACAGAGTTGAGAAGTGCTGCGGTTGCTTGTGTACATGGAGAAATCATGTTGACGTTGGCGACGATGCTGGTAGTACGTAGTTGAACAATGCTGTTGATGTCGTCGCTGGAAAACTGGCTGGCTGTGTTACGTGTGTGGTCAGCGACCAGATCTTAGAAAATCTGAAACCGCGACTCACTGGCAATGGTCCAACCAAATCAAGGTGGACGTGACGGAAACGGGCCTGGTATCTATTTGTGTGAGACCAAGAGAAAGTCCTGCAGCTGTGGAATAAGCTGATGCGAGTGAGTGTGTGAATTCTCTATCTATGATATCAGCAAAAGTTTTCTTCCAGGATTGCATTTTGCGTGAAAATGCCTTGAAGGGGTGCAGAAGTGAATTGTGTTTGGCGTTGTTGTCGCGGGCATTTGCTAAGATTAGCCCGAACGTCGACAGTGTGGCATGCTGGCGCGTTGCCTTGGACAGACAATTTCCTCTGTTAACTTCGTGACCAAACTGGGGTCGAACAGAGATAAGTTGTGTCTGACAAGAACGCAGAGAGCATGAGTTGACATCCGACGTACACAGAGTCGGGAAAAAGAGCTGAGTGGGCACAGACATGATGATAACAACTCTAAAGACATAATTTTGTGGTGCATGTGTAGAACTGGGTGCGTGCGAAGAAAGAAATTGCAGACATTCAAAAGGAGAACCTGTAGTAGAAGCCATGCAATAAAAACAGGTGAGCAACGCGTGTGCATGAAATGTGCAATGCCAATGGCCAACGAGAGAAAAAAATAAAAATATAGAACATTCAAAAACATATGCATCTGAATTCAGTTGTTTTTGTGAAATGAGTTGTCGCGGAAATAAAATCGTCGCGGAATTGAGTGTTACGTGTAAAGATGTGCAGTAAAAAAACATTGAAACAAGCAAAAATGACAAACTTTGCTAGAAAGTGTCCTGGTCCTGAAAAATTAAAAGGTAGCATTTGAAATGCAAAAGTAGGTGCATACAAAGGAAGTTCAAATCTATGGCTGTTGAAAACGTTGCTCGCGTGGTCTTCCATAGAGTTATCCGGTTAGTTCTTCGTTCGATAGTCGTTCGAAATGCTGTATGTACTTATGTCAGCGGTTTCTCTTGTGGATCTGTGCATGGGGTTGCATTGCATTCTCTGGCAGGTGGAAAGAATTGTGGGTGTCCATTGCGTCGGTGAGTTCTTTTCCTTTGTGTTGTGCGACAGTCGAAACAAAAACTGTGCAGTGAGAGTTGTTATTCTTGTCTTCGATGTCTAAAGCTACTGTGGAAAGCATGTGTGAGACAGGCGACGGCTTGTGTAGTATCGGTCGGTAGTTCAGAGTTTTCGGTCTGCATTTGTTCTTGATTCGGGGTCACCGGTTGTAGGGAAGTGGTTATACACCATTAGGTGTACTCCGCTCCCGTACATTAAATTTCTTGAAGAAAACGGAACGCAGGCTCTAAACTATCAACACAACAATATTTATTACAATAGAATTCTGCTCACACTAGGAGGGAATTCGGCAGCACTTCGCCCTTTGGTTACTGAGACGCCGTCAATGCAGTCTCGTGGTTATCTGTGGAGCTCCAGTGTTGGGTTGTCGGAGAGCTGCTGCTACGACATCTGGGCTCCTCGAAGGTCAGCGAGCAGAGGGTGAAATCCGCGCGAACGCTTGGATATGGATGACTACGCATGCGCATGAGACTCTTCCTGTATTCCCTCCGGATCTAGTCCCTGCGCATGCGTAGATAAACTCTCCGGAAATGGCGTCTGCTATTAGACGCCACTACAATTTATTTTTGGTCTGAAGTAGTACAATATAATTATTCTTTCTAATTATGGTGCAATTTTGAGGGGAGATGGCTAGTTGATAACATCGATCCTAGTATTTGATTGATGCTTTATTTTCTCGACCTGAGAATAATGAAAGACAAATTCAACCTTGGAGAGACTTGACGTTAAAGTGTCGGAAAACGTACCTCAAGGCATTTTGTCCAGTACTGTAAAGATTCTGCAAATTCTTACTTCAAAATAATTACGACCAAAGCAGGTTACGGCCTCTTATATGTACATAAGTTGACGATATACCCTCAGAAACAATAAACAGTTTTTGATTTCATATGTAAATTCCTTGACTGTTTGTGAAACTTGATAATAGACAAAGATATAATAATTGCAGGAGTTTCCGACGACTAGTCAAAGAACTATTGAAGGAAACCCTAGTGAAATACACAGAAGAGTTCTATTGCTTGTTAATCTTCTATATTCTAGATCTAAAGTAGATCTGGAACTGTTATCCCTGATATAATGGAAGGAATCCTTCTGGAGTATATCCTTTTTGCCAGACAAGTGAATGATTGAGAGATTTTCACATAAATGTCGGATGGACAAGCATGGGAAAATCGAATGAGAGAGAGAGGGAAAGATGTTAAGAGTGTGAAATAAAACAATTTAAACTGCTTTGTTATATAGTAATAGAAAATGTGAGAAGTTGAATACAACATTCAAGAATTAAAATCAGTCTAAGAGATATTCCGTTAAAAGAAAAATAGGAGATACAGTGTTTCTGCTTGAGGGATCAGGTGAAATCTAGAAATAAAGAGACCAAAATAAAGAGACCAATCAAGTATTTCTCTGAAAAAGAAAGAGCAGAAATTTTAGATGAACTAGAATGAGAAGAAAACTATGCAGCTATAGACTGTCTACAGCATGGATTCCAAATAAAATTGTTCAATCATTCGCATACAGAAAAATTGTAGAAACACGAACGCTGACAAAAAATTGAGAGAAATATAAGTGATATATAGAAATAAAGAATTGAACAAACCATTAGTTGGTGTTTAACTACAGAATACTTACAAATGATTGTTTAATGAAAAACATGTCAAATCACTGATATCCAATCTGGTTAGTTGAGAAAGATTGAAAGATATCAGCGTGGTATAACAATCAAATTGAATAGGGTGGCCAAATAAAAGAAATTATATTATGATATTCAATACCTCATGCATAAAAATTAAAACTGCCAGATAATGAGACTTAAATTAACTAGCATACACAGACATCGGCAACTGATATGACTTCTAACATTAAGAAAAAGATTTACGGGGGAAAAGTTTGGAAGAGAAACAGAAATTTCACAAAAGCTAGTATGCATTAAAGAAGAGATGCAGCTTCAATAGTTTTTATAAGCTGAGTAAATGGAGGTGTGGGTGTTCTGAAAAGAAAAGCGAGTAATTAAAAGAAATAATTGTTGGAGAGGGAAAATAAAGTAGTCTGAAAACGATATGGTCTTTTGCCACAGACAAAACTTCCGTTCGTAAAGATAAGGAAAGAAAACTATAAGGA
>NC_068984.1:106537928-106540178 GCF_001194135.2 Octopus bimaculoides | reverse complement strand
CTACTACTACTACTACTACTACTACTACTACTACTACTACTACTACTACTACTTCTACTGCTACCGCTACTGCTGCTGCTAGAGTCAAGGATGAAACGTCTTAATATTCGCTCGGCCTACTATAGATTACAATCAGATCTGCATTAAGTCCCATCTAAGTTTTTAAAATGGAATTTCAATGTTGACTCTCGTAGTAGAAATAATTTTAAAAAATGGCGTGTCCACCGCTCGAATATCTTTGATCATGGGTTTACTCAATGAAGGCTACATTGAATGAAACACCAGTAACTATAGCTAAGGCTTCTACAAGAGCTACTACTACTACTACTACTACTAATAATAATAATAATAATAATAATAATAATAATAATAATAATAAAAATAATAATAATAATAATAATGATAATAGTAATAATAATAATAATAATGGTAATAATATTTACCAGCTTCTGGGCTGTCCAGTCTCATTATCATTAACTATTTTCGCTTTCCCATTCTCTGAGATATTTTCTGGTGTTTTTTTTTGTTTTTTTTTTTTGCCATCAATTTTCTGTTAGCATTCCAAAGTGCCGGTATGATTTTCTGTCTAAGTAAACATTTTGTCACGCCTACAGGTGTATTCTCTCTTGGCGAAGAGAGTTATTGTCTCTTCGTATTATTCATACATTTTGAAGTTACTTAATGCGTTCTACATCATTAAAAGCATTTACCAGCTTTTTTTCTGAACCACAGACACGTAGCCCAGTCAAAATGAATCGATCTTAAATTTGAGTCTGAGTGTTGCACTTCTCAGCCCGGTATTGCAATTTTTGTTCACTTATGTCCTTCCATCATTTTTTTCCCGGTATTTACAATGTAGATGATTATCTTATCGTTTTAACTTACCATTCTCTAGTGCCTCATTAACGCTATTATTGGTTACAAATTTTGGCACAAGGCTTGCAATTTTAAGGGAAGGGGTAAATCGATTACATCGACCACAGTGCTTAACTGGTACTTATTTTATCCACTCCGAAGGAGGGTAGGCAAAGTCGACTTCAGCAGAATTTGAATTGAGAACGTAAAGGCGGAAGAAATGCTGCTAAGCATTTTGCCCGGCGTACGAACGATTCCTGCATCAACAGGAAATATCAACCAAATACCTAATGCTCAAAAGGGACAGAGATGCAGGAAAAGAGTAAAATGTGACAACCGATGCAGACTTTGTGGAGTTAACACGAACGTTATAACCCACATTATAAGCAGTTGTCAGAAAATGTCTCCATAGTATTACCTACTGATGAGACGTGATGTAGCTAGGACACGTATAACGAGATCTGTATAACGAGATAACCCCGAGGACAAAAAAACAGAAACTACAGTATGGTGGAAGCCATAGCCACTCATAATAAAAATGAGTATTTGTGCAATATCCCAGTAAAAAACCTCAATAAAATATAAACACAATCGACCTGATATAAGGATTTAAGGATTTGGGATAGAGAAGAAAAACTGTGTACAGTCGAGGAAATCAGCAGCCCAGTGAATGTTAATATAAAGCAGAAGATCAGTGAAAAAGAGAATACTTACTCTGAACGATTGTGGAATCTGCAATTACTCTATCAAGACTACAAGATCAAGTTCATGCCTGTAATTATTGGGGCATACCTGTAATTGTTGGGTGATATGTAACACACTGCTTAAATATAAATCTTGTGAAATTAGGTTTTTCCAAACCAGAAAGGAAAAGGCTGATTCGTAGACTACAGATCTACTCCATCAGTGGAACTGTAAAAATCTGTAAAACTTACCAGAAGTTTATAATTTATATATATATGAGCATGTCTAGATATTCAAGTATATGCATAAGACATACATAAAACAAAACAGGCAAATCTACACGTATACATACGCACATACAGAAATTCCCTGTTGTTGATGTTGAAATTCCAATGAGGGAGCCTTGGATCTAGGTTAGAAACAGATTCTTTCTCTATTGGCAAGAAATCTTGAAATAAAACTGAATAATGACATACATACATAAAACACGCATATAACCATACATATACACACGTAGTAATGCATGAAGGTACGAAAATGATTTTGTTTGTGGGGATATAGTCATACTGAGAAGACGATTGTTCAGCTGAGTAATCCATAAATATGGTAAATAGAGTCAATATACTTATTTTCAATCAGCTCTAAAGATGAGTTCTTCGTGTTTCAACTTCACCTATTGATACGGAAATATTATGACTGCGGGCCTGATTG
>NC_068984.1:106534282-106537810 GCF_001194135.2 Octopus bimaculoides | reverse complement strand
ATATATATATATATATACATACATATATATGTGTGTGTGCGTGTGTGTGTGTGTATGTATGTATGTATGTATGTATGTATGTATGTATGTGTGCGTGTGTGTATTATAATCTGTATATATGCGTACGGGTATAAGTGTATTTGAGCTTTCATGTATTTGAGAACACATACATGTATGTTAATCTGTGTATTGTGTGAAAAGTATTATGTGACAACATTTGTAGATGAAGAAGCGAAAAAGACAAGGAAAAAGGACTAGATTTAATTAGATAATGAAACAGACAACTGTTATATGTAAAGTATTATTATAAATCATGTTTCAAAACCGTAAATAGATTAGAGACGTTGAGGAAGTAGTTTCCAGGCAGGTAATAAGCAGAAAGCTGCCTCAATCAATAAATTGCATGAAATTTATTATTCTTTGCATGCGTGACAAAGCAGAAAGTACATCTAGAAATCTTATATAAAATCGATTAGTTTCAAATGCAGGCTAATTTTTTCTCTTAAATTTCGAATCTAAATCTAAGATAAAGCATCAAATGCAATTTTATATTTCTGTTGTTATTTATTTTTGTTTCTTAATTTGCATATGTATATTTGGACCAAAAAAAAAAAGAAAAAACGAAGATTCAAAGAAAGCAGCGATTTAATTCTTGCCAGCGATTCTTTGCAGGAAAGATGAAACAACACAATAAATATTATTTTAAAAAATTGTCTGCTTCCCTAACCGTAGTCTACGTAATGCTTATGTGAGCGTGTGTGTGTGTGTGTGTGTGTGTGTGTGTGTGTGTGTGTGTGTGTGTGTGTGTGTGTGTGTGTGTGTGTGTGTGTGTGTGCGTGTGTGTACGTGTGCGTGTGTGTATGTCCGTGTGTGTGCGCTACTGTATGTGTGCGGCTCTATGTGTGTGTGGTAAGAATGTTGCATCTGCTGTAATTGGGTCTAGCTTCAGTCACACTGCGTGACATCTTCTACTATAACCCCGAGTCGACCAAGATCTTGCAAGGAGTTTCGGTTCACGGAAACTGAAAGAATACCGTTGGTTATTTATCTATTTGTTTGTGTGTGTGAGAGAGAGAGAGTCTATTTCTCTATTTGTCCCTCACTACCAGTTCACTAATGGTCTTAGTATGTTTACGTCTTTGTGACTTAGTGGTTCGGCAAAATACACAGACAGAATAAGTACGAGGCGTTAAACAAATAAATAATAGGGTCGATTAGTTCGACTGAAATTCCTTAACGCGAGGCCCCAGCATGGAGGCAGTCTAATGACTAAAGCAGGTAATAGATAAAAGATACAAGACAGCTATATATAAATATATAGAGAGAAAGAAGAGAGGGCATGTAGACTGAGACAGAAAAATCAAAGGTAAGCAAATAGGAAGATGGGGACGTGTAGCAAGTTACAGTGGGTATATATATATATATATATATATATATATATATATATATATATATATATATATATATATATATATATACATGCACACACACATGACATGACAGAATTAAATAGAAAACCTTATACTTATTAAAATTTATTCAAATCAGACATTATACATTCAAATTATTTATTAATTGTTACAATGTAAATATTTAGTATTCAGTAGACATTCCCTTCGCATTTTTCAATGCATTATGTATGTTACTGGTCAGATGACGAATATTCTCTTCCGGAATTTCTTGCCAAGTTTCATGAAGTAATCTCAAAAGATCCGGCTTTGAAGATGTTTTCGTGTTCTTTTTATGAACTATCCTGTCCATTATGTCCCAGAAGTGTTCAATAAGTATCATATTTTGTGGCTAGCGTGGCCATGGAAGCTTTCTAATGCTATTCTCGTCCAAAACATCTTGAGTCATTTTAGCCAGGAGGCTCCATCTTCCATAAAAAAAGAGTCTTCTTTAATCATTTCACCACTGGAGAAGTTTGGAAGGCGTCCTTTCTGCAATATGGACACATTTTACTGAGTTTATGTTTCCCTCACACTCCATCAGCTCTGATGAAACATTGACCCAAATTGCTCCCCAAACTATCACAGAATAGCTGCCGTGTTTCGTTGTTGGCTGCAATCTTTTCAAATTCTTGATCACAGTCTCCAAACCCACACTCGACCACTGTACAGTAAATCAGGACTCATCAGAGAATATGACAGTGCCCCACAAGACTAGGGGCCTTTCTACCATCTCACTGGCCCAATCTTTCTGTGATATTATGATAAAAAAGTCAACAACCAAATTATAACTGACGTTTATTATAAACCAACGGACACGAAACAATATCTCCTGTTTAGCACATGCCACCCGAAACACATCAAAACAAATATCAAATATCTCCTTTTATAGAAAAGGATTTGCACAATAATGCCTGATAGAAATACTCGGGACCTTCGTCTTCAAAACCTCAGAACAACACTAACTGAAAGACAATATCCACCCTCAGTTATAGGCGATGAAATTAAGCGGGCTAAGAAATTAGACATTAAAACACTAAGGGCAACAAAGTGTAACACCACACCTCATCTCAAAACATTACTGTATATATCAACTCACAACCCTAGAAACGATGAGGCATAATCTACCTATGCTAACTAGAGATCCAAAAATGAACAACATTCTGAAAACGCATAAATTCATCAAATGTAAAAGGCAACACAAATACCTAAAAAGATTTCTAACAAATATAAAGCTTTACACAACAGCCACGACAAAAAATACACACAATGGTTTTAAAATGTGGACGCCCAAACTGTGGAACATGCCCCAACCTCCTATTCAAACAAGGAGAGAGGTTTGCAATTAAAACCAATTTCACTTGAGCTTCCAAGAATCTAATTTATATTATAACTTGCTCAAGTTGTGAACATAATGATATAGGACAGACAAGTATGACTGAGGTGGAGAACCATACTACATAAGGAACAGATCCAGTTTCTGCAATACAGACAGATTCCTTTGTGTGGACACATAGAGAGATGTGCAGGAAATATCCAACAAAACTTCACAGTTTTCCCCATCTATCCGTGCAAACAAACAATTTCTATACAAGAACGTTTCAATAAAGAATTTTTTTATTGAAAAATACAGAACACGTCTAAATATGAACGCTTAACCAACTTTGATCTCAGTATATATTTTAATTCATGATCACATACTCATCATTGTACATATTTCATTTCACTACTTTAGCTTTTGAGTTTTTGTGTCTATCTATTCATCCCTCCCCGTAAGATGAACAATTACCTACCCTGTCCCCAATAATAACGATCACCAGTTACCTCCCGCTAGATTTTTCTGCTTGTTGAATCATTCACTTATAAACTTTTTCACACACAACATAGACTAAAATCTTTAGAAAATACGAATTTACGGTAATTTCAGTGTCATAATTAGCGAAAGTAAAACCAGTCGACAAACACAATATAAAATATATTCAAAAATATATTAAAGCTGTGTAAAGTGTGCGCATTTTCTTCCTTTATTTTACATATATACATATATATATATATATATATATATATATATATATATATA
>NC_068984.1:106532818-106533935 GCF_001194135.2 Octopus bimaculoides | reverse complement strand
TATATATATATATATATAGTACTTTTCAATCGTCAGTGCAAGCATAATCAAAACACATAAAAATAAACAAAAAATCAACATACCAGACATAGTATCGAGCATAGTACATTGAATTGTTCACACTTATATATATCTATGTAAGAGGCGGACTTTTCGAATTGCATCTCGGTACACGTATTTATTCAAAATAAAATTCAGCACTGAATATATTCCGGTTAAATTTACAATTTTAAAAATTTTTTAATAGGATAAAATCTTTATAAGAATGTATCAAGTAGTTAGCGTGAAAAACCTCATAAGGGAAAAATTTATTAATCATTCCCTTTAGATTTATTTATTTATATTAAGGGCATTACTATACATAAATGCCTCACGTTTGGAGGGACTCTTAAAGTCAAAACTACAATAATAAACACATTGTATTTTTAAATCATATATATATATATATATATATAAAACTGTGAAATGGAGCCTCCATAGTTTGTTTGTTAAGACTAAAATGCGATATGTTACGTGGAGTAATGCCTACATACAACTTGTGATGGGGTCATAGCCGCGCCGTTGATGTCTACGGTGTGTCGTAGGCATTTCAAGCATTTCCACGTATGATTACCCCTAATTCTTTGCAGAGAAAACAAAAGAAGTAAAATATAGAGTAGATTCGAAAAAAAAAGAATACTGATCTAGTATAGTATTTTTGGACCAGGAAAGGACGAATAGAAAATGTGACCGTAACAGGATATGGACTTGAAGTCTAAAGAGTTTCAACGAATACCGATGAGGCGATGAAATGTTTAAAGCGGTGAGCAGGGGAAACCTTGACAGAATCGTTACTGGCGTTCCTACGGGTTCTTGCCGTTCTGAGTTAAAATTTTGCCGAGGTCAACTTTCCCTGTGTTCCATTCGCGAACAATAGAATACACAGACAACTACTGCAAATCGACTTGTCACCTCCCTTAAAAGTTTCTGGCCTTCTGCCAAAATCAGAAAGAGTTATTGAAAGGTTTCGTTCTTGAGGCAGAGAGAGAAAGAGAGAGAGAGAGAGAGAGAGAGAGAGAGAGAGAGAGAGAGAGAGAGAGAGAGAGAGAGAGAGAGAGAGAGAGAGAGAGAGAGAGAG
>NC_068984.1:106528939-106532217 GCF_001194135.2 Octopus bimaculoides | reverse complement strand
ATATATATATATATATATATATATATATATATTCTCTACATCATGCTTTTTCTCACGTTCGTTAAAAGTAACGCATAACATAGCTATCTGTCTACCTAACTAACTATCTATCTATCTATATATTATATATCATATATATATGTATGCATGTATGTATGTGTGTATGTATGAATATATGTATGAATACATACATACTTGCATACACACATACATACATACATACATACATACATACATACATTTGTTTCATTGAGAGGAAATATTTCCTTGCTCCCGTTTTAACTTGTGTGTTATGTGGTGGATTACTTCAAAAGGAAATTCTCAAAATAATTTTAAGTGGTGGTTAATTATAGCTCATACTGGTTAAGCAGCTTTACTTTTGATTTTTTCGAAGAGAAGTGTGTTTATCTTTTTGCAAGTATTCACGAGTATTTGCTGATGTTGTTCTTTCGTTGTTTAGAGTGTTTATGTATGTTGCATTGGAGAGAGTTTGTTTAGTTAAATATTTCGTATGGTTTGGAATATAGCGTAAATGAAACAACAGGGAAGTTTACCGTTCTTTGGTTTGTTTAGACTGTCACCATCACAGCGACTATCCTTAATGATGCAATTATTCGTTTCTGAGAGGTAACAGCCAGTTCATTCTATTTGGAAACATAAAGAAAGGACATGATGGACAATGCCGCCATATGCGCTAATCATACTCATATACTTCTAAACCGGACCTTTTGATGTACGATGAATAACAGTGGACGACATAGAGGCCGTGATTATTTGAAAGTGCAATGAACGCAATTCAAACCGTTATTCGTCTTTCCTTTTGAATGTATATACGTTTAAAATCGCACAAAAGCCCAATGAAATTCTGTTTATCTTACATATCAATGAATATACAGCGAACTCTACATGTTAAAGAAAAATGGTGTGAGCTCTCTTTATGGATTAGCACGATAAATTGAATATAACGTATCTCTCTTCACTGTCACGATCTCTCAGTGAACATACATTGATATCTGTTTCTCTATCAAATACTAATACACTCACATAATTTGAACAAAGATTTTCTTAAATTAAAAATTCGCAATTCTATAAAAAATTTCTCTTTAGAAAACAAGAGAGTAGTTCAAACCTATATATAGAGGTTTTCCCGTTCCATACATCAGGGAAATTTCTTTAAATCATGCAATTACTAATTATAAATTTAAGAAAATATTTCCCTGAAATAAGTGCGTGTTTATACATATATAGATAGATAGATAGATAGATAGATAGATAGATAGATAGATAGATAGATAGATAGATAGAAATATATATATACACATATATGTATGTGTATATAAGGAAAACAGATAACAAAGGAATAAACAATAATCTTATGACCTTCTTAAGCTTTACAGCTCTTTTTGCTATAAGGTGCAGTGGACTCATAGTTGAGAGTGAGTAATACCTTATATCTTCACCGATGAAGCTATAAGGTGTTATTCACGCACTCAACTACATCTTATAGCACAAACAGCTGTAATCTAATGAACTTTTTAAGATAATCGTTTATACCTTTGTCATCTCATTTTCTTATTATCGTTCTGTGCTCGACTAACATTTTGTTCTGAAGTATATGTATATTAAGTTCCACACTATAATATTAGTATTGCAATGCGTAAGTGAAATGTGTGTGTGTATGTGTACGCACGCGTGTTTGAATGTGTGCGTGTATGTGTACGCACGCGTGTTTGAATGTGTGTGTGTATACATACAAACATACAAATACTGAAGAGGAGATAACATCCATCAGTCTGGATAGGGAGCGCTTCGAACTGCCTATAAATTCAGTTGCTATTTCTGACACATTCGTATGTCATATTGACGTCTCAGCTGCTCGAATTTACGGCTTTGATTTTATACATTAGAGCATCTACGAAAATCAAAGATTGGCTCCGAAAATAACGAAGCACTATGAACTATAATGTATGATACATTCCATCGTCTATACTTGCTAATTTTGACAAGCTGCAATGCAGGTGAGATTCATTCTTTTCACTGAAGATATTTATGATGTAGTAAGAGTGACATCATTAATCGAAATCAAAATGTTTTCTCAGTTTTCAGATGATATCTTTCACTATATCACAGACATTTAGTATATAAAGAAAATTCCATTAATCATTCATGAAATAGATATTCTAGTTCACTTATTCGCAGACAAATAACCGTCATATTTACAAGAACTTTTAATAAAGATTTAGGAAGATTATTTCTAAACTTATTAAATGATATATACATTCATCACCAATTAATAATGTCATAACAGTGGAAGTATGCTCATCATTTCTGGAATATGTTTATCTTTCATCTTGATTGTTTATTGAAAAATATTTCAGTCGAATGATATTTTTTCTTCTTGAAATATTTCCTGAATTTAATGTCTTTTTTTAAATATATAAGAAATTAATTTCAATTCCTTTTACAAAACACACATACATACATACATACATACATACATACATACATACATACATATAGATATATATATATATATATATATATATATATATATATACATATGTACATACATATGTACATACATATCCATATATGTGTATATGTATGTATATATATATTAATATATATTATTAATATATATACATATATAACATATATACATTATATATATTATACATATATTATATATATATTGTATGTATATATATATATATGTATATATATATGTGTGTGTGTGTGTGCGTGCAATGGAGAAATTATACAAAATCTATAAATAGATGATGAGTAAAGCACTGACGCAGTTTCGATTACCTGTTGGTTATCCGTAGATTTATTGTCACACTTCGCAGTGGCGGTTGAAGTAACAGTCTTAATAAGATAGATGGAGGGAGAAAAGATTTTATTGGGTATGACACATGTTTCGACCCGTTCTGGGTTTCGTCGTATACATCAATAAAAAGTTTTAGGAGAGATTTTCCGATTGTTTTACGTACCGCTATATGTCCATCAACTTCGAGAATAGGTAAAAAGCAGAGAAAAATTGAAACGCAAAAAATTCAAATATGAACGTGAAAATTATACATTCAAGTTTACAGAAAATGACGTAATGAGCCTTTGTTGTTGTAAAATGGTAAGAGAACGAAAATGATGTAAAAGTTGAAAGGAAGATATTGAGACGAAAATTTATTTCTGTGTTCGTGCTTAGACGCACATATGCATACACAGATACACACACACACACACACACACACACACATACACACACACACACACACACA
>NC_068984.1:106525621-106527987 GCF_001194135.2 Octopus bimaculoides | reverse complement strand
GTGTGTGTGTGTGTGTGTGTGTGTGTGTGTGTGTGTGTGTGTGTGTGTGTGTGTGTGTGTGTGTGTGTGCGTGCGCGCGTGTGTATTAATGTTTGCTTTTTATCTTCAGTAAATTAATCTGATGGGTTACTTTATACTTTCGTAGAGTACAAATTTATCATTCTTAGACAAGAATACTACTGACAGTGACTTCTAAGTTTCGTCCAACTGAGCCATTGTCGAACTGCGATGCATTGAACTCAATCTGGGCTTTCTATCCTCTCTTTTCAATTAAAAATCTTCCTTAGGCATTGAGTAGAGTGGTAATTACTTTGTAGTTCGTTTTGTGATGGAAACGGGTTTCGGAAAACTTGTTATTGATTAAATTTGGGATTAGTTATTGTTTAGAAACCTTTCATGCATGTAGAACTTTGTAAGCAGTTGTGTATGTTTAGGTGCGTTTCCCTTTAGTTCATAAGATTGTTGTTTCAGCGGTTTTATAAAATGTAGGTAGGACTAGGAAGTGACAGTAGTTTTAGATATAGTTGGTTTTATTGGATTTAATCATTTGCTTTCATAATTTGAAGATCGAAGTTTAGTCCGGTATTTAAAAACTTGGTTATTGGCAGTGTCAGCTGTTTTGTAATGAATTTTTTTAAGGGTTTACAAAAGAATGTTACTAGCTGCTATACAAATATATATATGTATATACAAAAATGTATATGTATATGTGTATATAAATATATGTATATACATACATACATATATATCTATACATACATACATATACATATATATACGTGTGCGTGTATGTGTTTTGTGTGTGTTTCTCCATATCCGGGTAAAATGAAGAGCACTGGGAATTCACACAGCAATGTCATAGAAACAGATTCCTTGATGAAGTAAAACTGTATGTACGCGCGTGTACGTGTATACACGCACGTGTTCATTCGTACTATAGTATGAGCGTATACGTACGCGCTCATGTGAATCTGTCTCTGTAATAATTTATTACACTCATCTGATTGAGGTTTAATGGTTAATGTTATAGGAAATGCGTATTCATGAATAATACATTGACGTTGATTTCTGTGGGAGAGACTGGAACTTTGATACTATGAAGAGATGAAGTAGGTAGTAAGATACCAACTCGCCTGGAAGCGCCTGGTGTTCTAAAACACAAGCTTACAATTTTGCAATTATCTAAATTGAAATCTATAAAAATTTCATGTTAATTTATGTTCCAAACACTAGCTTAATAATGACAAAAGTTTTAAGCAAGATATATATGTCAAAATTTATTTCACAGTGTTTTTAAGACTAAGACTGTTGAGCGTTTATAGAAAACCATTAAATAATCTTGTATCAAATTGTACAGTATTGTGCAAAAGTATTTGGTCACTTTAAACTATTGTAAATTTCTATTAATTGCCAACTTTCAAGTGGATGTTTCACACTGCGTTTTTTACAGATGGAACATTGGCCCTGTTGGAGTCATTTCCATTCTTAAGCATTATAGTTTGTGGTAGGAGTTTTTAATGAGAGAGAAACATGCGAGACGACCACCAGAAATACCCGTGCAAAAGTTTTCAGCCACCTCACATAAACCAAGTGTCTTAAAACAGAGAAATGTCTATGCTGAACATTTATTACATAATGTCCAAGAAGTTACTGTACTTTGCTAATATTTCGTGTGGCTTCCGTTAGCTTTAATAATTGCTTCAATGCGCCTGGGAAGAGATGCGTACAAATCCTTCCCCACTTTCACAGGTAAGAGATGCCATTTTCACTGACTTAGCTCCCACAGCTCTTCAATATTGCGTGGATTCTTCTGATGAACTCTTCTCTTTAGTTCTCTATAAAGACGTTGTTGTGTCGCACGCGATCTGTAGCATAGAACTCAGTCATGCTGAAATATCCCGCCTTCATCCAAGTCTGGTATGTATCAAATTGTGCTTCAGCGCTGTTTGTATTTGGCACTATTCAAGTTACCTATTCAAGTTTCGTGGTAAGGATCTGATGCTTTGGGGATGCAGAATCTGGCTGATGACGATGTTACCGTATTGAAAGATTGGCCAGCTCAGAGCTCTGACTTAAAGATCATCGAACAAATATGGACAGAACTAAAGAGAGGAGTTCGTCTGAAGAACCCATGCAATCTTGAAGAGTTGTGGGAGCTCAGCCAAAGAGAATGGCATCTCATACCTGTGAAGATGCTGAAGTATTTGTACGCATCTCTTCTCAGGCGCATTGAAGTAATTATTCAAGTTAAGGGAAATCTAAAGTAAATTCATTTCATTCATCTTAATTTCTCCTTCTCTTCATAGTCCCTTACATGGCTTCTCGCTCTGTTTGGATCTTTCTAATGATATATATATATATATATA
>NC_068984.1:106519663-106525425 GCF_001194135.2 Octopus bimaculoides | reverse complement strand
ACCACCACGCTGAAAATATAGCAGTCAAATCCTGACTCTAAAACCACAATAAATGTCCGCATGGCACGAGTAGCGAAGACGAAGACCAAATAAACCAGTAAAAATAATAAGATAATTCCAAATCCTGGATTTCTGGCTTTGCATAAATAATAATGCTCTTCCTTCATCAGTGGAATATACTCAAGTACATAAATACAAGTACATGTATATAAACAGTATACTTACATATACGGACGTATACATACATATATATGCACGTATGCACACGACTAGCTTAAATAGCCCGCCTAAAAACCTAGAGAGAGAGTACTCGCCACGAACACATCAAAAGACATCTTTATAGCATATGCGAGTATTTTAGGTCTCATGGCATCTGTGGAAAATACAAAAAGGAGACGGCGAATTAAAATTATGTATATAGGTTCAATGCACAAGTAGTATATAATTTACGTTTACAAATACCAATATATCGACATTAGATTTTACCTAACATAGTTTGCAATTAACGACTAACAATTACGAGACAAAATATGCTGCACTATACGAAGACATAAACTACATTGTTTTATACAAACAACCAAGGTACATATGAGCAGTTTCAGTGCCTTCAGTTAAAGACTAATATGAGAAAACAATTAACTGAAATTAGTATTATTTTATTTTATGTTCCAAACATTTCTAATTAAATTCATTCAATTTATAAATCACAAACAATAAATAGAAATAACTAAACACATATAAAGTACGGATAGCTAATTTAAATTCAATTTTTGTAATTGTTTTAAATAAAATGTTGTCAACACAATAATAAATGTAAAGCAATCGCAAATTGGCTCAAAAATCAAGTTTAAAATATAGCCACTTCGTTTCTGAAATATCCGAACAGAAAACAAAAATGATATGAAATAAAAAAAATAATATCGATCGATATATAAAGTATTTTATAATATAACAAATTATATGTCGAAAGTTCCTACTGCTGAGTATATTTGAAGATTTCAATTTTTATCACGGAAACTAATCATGACAGCTCTCTCAAAAATGGTGGACAGAGTAACATCCAGTTAGCAGTATTCTCATTTTAAACATACACAAGGACCTATATGATCTCTTATATAGAAATACTAACGGTAAATTCCTGTGGCGTAAACAATCTAACATTTTGTGAAAAGAATATGGTAGAAGAGCATTCCCGATAATGGGAGAAAGAGTGAGAGAGATGTTTAAACCGACACTACTAGCTCGAGACACATTCACGCTTGCACGCGTACGTACAGAAGAAAATTAGCTGTGTGAGAGTGTGTGTGAGAGAAAGCGAGTGTGTTTATTTGTGCGCACACTATTAGCGTTCATATGGGTAGGAACTACAAGAGGATCTCTTTTTACCAAAAATATTGGTTAAACAGAACTTATCACTAAAATATATATGGGTAGTTTCAGTCATTTGTTAAATCTATTCGATTTACTTTTTTATGATGCGTATATGTAATTAAGGTACTGTTTATATTATTTGTATATAATGTATGTATGTATGTATGTATGAAGAGAGAAGGGAAGAGTGATAGATCGACAGACGGGCAAACAAATTGCTCGATAGATAGATAGATAGATAGATAGATAGATAGATAGATAGATAGATAGATAGATAGATAGATAGATAGATAGATAGAGGTACCTGTAAATCTAAAATGTAACTTCAAAAATACATTATGTATTATATACAAAAATAATGCAATAATGTTAGAACAAAGATTAGTTTATTCTTGTTTTTTTTAGATCAAAATGGAATTTTGATACAATCTCTAAACTGATTAATCGAATTCCTTTTGGTTTTCAGCTATGAAGAATCGTTCCGCTAAAATTTCCCGTGAGATATTTACATGATTCAAAAACTGTATATCATCCGATAGATCAATGTCACTTCACAAAATTTAGCATAGAGAAATAAGTAATTTACATATAAAGAAAATCAACAGTGGTGACTTAAAGTTTAATAAGTAGTACACTGAGTATTTATGCTGATTTTAATCTTAAAATTAACGTTTATGCCTGTAAAATATCATACCATCTGATTTAAGCTATACAGTTTATTGTCTAGAATGCTTCGTTGACAACAAAAGAGTTTGCTTTATTACTCAGCTCTCGTTCCAAGTTTCGTGATTATAACAGAGGAATGAATGATTTACTAAATCATATGTAATTAATAAAATAAGTAACCGGGATGACGGGACGGACTAAATGACTTCCATTATTTTGTCTGATTCATGTTCAAATGTTTTAGTCATCAATGAATTAGCTATCTATAATATATCAGACCTATTCAATCGATTTTCCTACAAATGTTGATCTGTTAACTACGAGCTTAATAAAAAAAAAATCAATACAAACATTAGTAATGTAAGCACTTGTAGTAAGGCAAGACATTTTCATTAATTTCATGGTGTTCTACACTGAGTATGTTAGTGTCCACTTTAGTGTTTGTTTTGGTTACGCAGAGAACGTTTCTGTGTACTTCTCCCAGTAATATTTCTGTATTGCTAGATACATAGCGATTCAATATAAATGCTATGTATTTGCATTGGTAGATACATAGCAATTTCAATATAAACGATTCAGTATAAACTATGTGCATATTGTTATATTTTCTTATTGTTTATTTGCCTATTCATTTATTTATTTGTAAATTCATTGTCGGTTATTTCGGACTGGGTTTCTTTTCACACAGAATTTATTCATGTTATCACTGATTATTCTCTGGTTTTTATCTTTCTCACAAAACTTAATTGTAGAGGCAATTCATGGACATTATTGCAATGAATCTAGCAAAAGAGAATTAAAGACAAAAACGATTATTCAGTGACATGGAAGTCCTCCTAATAATAATAGATACAATGTCTAAGTTTCGGTATTCTGCTATAAAACAGAATAAAAGGCATTGATTTTCAAGCAGTGTGAGTATTGAATTTCAATGGAAAGGAGAAGATTGACCCAGCAAACACATCACTATTTTTATCATTTTGTTTAATCTAAAGGCGCTGAGTTGGTATAGTCGTTATCGCTTAGGAATATACGCTTAGCAGCATTTCATTCAGCTCTTTACATTCTGAGATCAAATCCTGCCCAGGAAAACCTTGCCTTTCGTCTTTTTGATAAAATAAAGTACGAGTCAAGTACTGAAGTTGATATATAATCGACTTACCCCGCTCTTCAACACTTGTGTCGAAATTTGAAGGAATCATTTTGTTTACATTTTTATTTTCCCATTTGGGTTTTGATGTGCGTTATCAATCAAATATTTATATCTAATATAGAATAAATCTTTTAGGTTTCTTTTCCCGTGGAAAATGATGGCTGCCATTTTTAAATATTACTAATGGTTTCAGTTATAAGACCAGAAATGCTGTGGCGGTTACTTCGGGTAGATTACTTCCTCAATATTTGACTGTTAATTTATATTCAATTATCAATATTTTCTATTGCCAGAGATACCTTTTGAATCAATGCCTCTTAAACGTATGTCAAATTTAGGAGAGGTTTTACCCAATTTTTATTCACTTACAGTTTTATATACAATTTCCAGCAACATGTGTTAATACATTCCTTGACGATTTCGTAACTCCCAAGACCATTATAATTGGCTGTTAATTAAGTCATTATCAAATAATCAGTAGCAGTATTATAAGATATAACTCTTTATGATATATTCCTTAAATATGATATAAGTATGCATTTTTGTTTTAAGCCATGATACTATTAACATTAGGTTCAAAACGAATTATGCTCACATTATCGTCCAACACGATAATAACTCTTACAAGACAATGACTCCTTTGCAAGTAGAATTTATTCACTTCAAAAGAAAGGTGAAGGGAAATGAAGACAGATGGTATTCCAAGGATAGGGGTTGGAAAAAGACTGTCAATTCATTTGAACTGCTCTGTATCTACCAGTACAAAATTCTACATATTCATGACATTGATCGTCCTACGTTATTGCGAGAAGAAAGCACTGTATTGTTGTCTCTGTCAGCAATGGATTTACAGAGAAAGACCGCAAGCTGCTTGGCTGCTTTGCGATATGGACATTCTCGGGTATTAGTCTATAAACTTAATCGATCTTAGTAACCTTCATTTGACAGATTTTATTACATCAAAGAGAGAAACACGAAACTGAAATTGTTATTGCATTACGTTACGGCATTACAGCAAATTTACTAGAAAGTTAACGATATTTTACAATTTCTTGCCTTCTCTGTAGATAGCGAAAATCTCTCTCAGTCACTTTCTTTGACTCTCTCACTCTCGCTCTCTGATTATTTTCCTTTCTGTTTTACTTAGCATCCATTCATTCACTCCCTTCCTATTCCTCATTCTTCTTATACCTTTCACTAGTTTCGATATGTTCTATATATCGCTTCTCTCTCTCCTTCTTGTCGTTTGCCCAGCCATTTTTATTTCACTTCCCTAAACTTATTTTAATATATCTATGTCTTTTATAACTTCTCACTCACCCTTCTCTCTCTCTCTCTCTCTCTCTCTCTCTCTCTCTCTCTCTCTCTCTCTCTCTCTCTCTTTCCCCTCCACTTCTCTATCTATCTATCAATCTATCTATCCGTGTTCTCTTTCTCTCCCGTTTTCTCATTACCGTTCCTTCACTCACTTTCTATTTGCTCAGGTGTTGAAGCTCTCACTTTGCTGTACAATAATCATGATTACCCCGTGTCACCAAGGAAGAAATCAATTATTCTTTAGGATTCTCTCTTGTTCGATAGTAAATTATCTATTCGAACTGATTCTAGTTTAATAACTTGCAATGCTATTACAAATCGTTTTCCCCAATTTAGCTTAACCGAAACTTAGTTTCTGATTAAAAATAAAATATAAATAAAAGGATTCAAGTCTATTGCCACTAAAAGAATTTTCTAGACGCAAATATAATTACAAGTACAAAAATAAAATAAAAATATTGTTCTGTATTTCATTAGGAATTTGGAAACCACTGAGGATTCTGCTTCCGTAGAGTAAATCAAAGGAAGATAGACTGCAATCGTTTTCTGTTGATTCAGTGATACTCATGAGAAGAAGTGATAGCAACAGTGTTAGCTAAAGGAAACACACGCCAACTATATTTAGCTCTATTCCGTACATCGGGAAACTCGAAATATCTGATCGTACATATGCAATATCAAAGAGAATAGGAAAACAAAATAACTATAACTAAACGCGTATGACTACATGCAGTACTGAATGTGATTTTAAGTAGGAAGTTAATGATCAATTCTATATACAACTAATACGTCAATCAAGCGTTGAAAGCATACAGACGTATATCCGTATACAAGCATTCAGAGACTGAATTGATTATACATACGCCCATTTAACTGACCATCAGAATATTGCTGTGTATAACACACACACGCGTATGCACACCCCCCACCCCCACCACACACACACATATTTCTATAGAGTGACCGAAAGAGGGACAGAGATATAGATAGACTGACATATTCATACACAACTGTAGACTTATTTTCAAACATACATATATATGTTATATATAAACCTAAATAGATAGACAGATAGATAGATAGATAAACATATACACACGTGCATTTTAAAATATATACACGTACACATACATATACATATACATATATATGCTTTTATATATACACAATTATACAAATATATTTATATATGTTCTCCCACATATATATGTATATATACGCACATGTATATATATGTGTGTAAATATTTATATAT
>NC_068984.1:106518149-106519212 GCF_001194135.2 Octopus bimaculoides | reverse complement strand
CATACACATCTAGACTCACACATATATGCATACATACATATATATGTGCATGTATGTATATACGTATACACACATACACACACATGTATATATGTACATGCACAATATATGACTTTCGTAGTAAGAAATTATTACTCACTTCGATTTTCACGTAGGATCGGCAGACTTACGCTCTCAGAAAACAGCAAATATAGCTGCTGAAGGACAAATTCGCTCCATTCCTTTTGGACAGGTATATAACAGTTTTTGAAAAGCAACATATAATTATTAAATTATAATAGCGTAGTGGGAGTTGCACACAGGTGAGGATCGATGAGTTATTTTCCTGGCAAGAGGACAAATCTGGATAGAGTTGAAGTGCATACAACTAACATATTGATAGAGGCTAGAAAGTTGTGTTTAAAGGGAGGAAGGTTACATATGGAAGGAGAAGAAAAGACAATGCTAGAAGGACAGAAAGGGAAAGGGAGGTGGAAAAAGAACGAAATGAAAAGAAGGATGTGGTTAACAGAGAAAAGTATTAAGGAATAAAGGAATAGAGGAGTGTATGGAGTACTGACAACGAGAACCCGTGGAGATAAGAATAAAGTTTTGTATTGACACTTCTGTGGTAATTGAGACCAGTGTTTGAAAATCTAATTTAGCTCATATAAACAAAATGCAAAAGTCCTCAATCTGACATTTAGGTATTTCTTGGACGTGAAAAATCTATTAAGTATCTGTCTCTTCTCTAAGCACAATCCATTTCCTCGGGGATTATTGGAGTAAAGGCTGTATTTCACTAAAAACCTCCAACTGATGTCTTCGTATTTTTTTTCTTTCAGTTACAATATGTGCTTGACCAGCGTAGTGATGTACGGATTCAAATATTTCCTGAATGGTGCAGTGTGGTTGTGTAGGATTTGCTCGAAGGAGTCTCCTGTCAGTCCCAATATAGCTTTTTTGTCGGATACAAGTTTCTGCACTTTGCATATGACTTCTACCTCAAACGCAATAGCTTCTGATTTGTGTCTGATAATGATACCTCTGCAAGAAATACATGTATATACAGACATTGTGTGTG
>NC_068984.1:106515709-106517219 GCF_001194135.2 Octopus bimaculoides | reverse complement strand
ATATATATATATATATATATATATATATATAATATTCTATACAATCTACGTGTCAGACACAAAAGGGACGAATGGTAGAGGGAATGTAGAAAAGCATGCAGAGATATCCCTCACAGTCGCAAGTGGCAGCATGTGAGATCTTCCGATTGCCGAATTCTCTCAAAGCTGATCTCAAATCCAAATTGGAACACGAAAATTGCAACGGTAATGTGACTCATAATTTGACTTGCTTCCATAGTTGAGGCTTTGGAGGATAGTCAAGCTATAGAATGCAACTACTTATGAAGCAGTGTTCTGAGAATTTTCCAGCGTAATAACCGACTGCCCTAGCAATCTAGACGATGGTGAATTTTGTCATCTTTTCAATTCAATGTTATAAAAATTGTACATCCCTGACGATTTCACAATAATTGCTGGTTATATATTTAATTACCTTATATTAATGAAACTTATATAAAATGGTGTGACTAAATATCTTTAAACAATTTCTCATTAGAAAGTGTGAGAAAAAGAGAGAGAGAAACCTATGTCTGAACACTCCTAAATACATTTCATTACATTATAAACGTACATCAATATTAATAGAATTAAATTTATTATAAAAGTAACCTAAAGAGTCGTTCTAATTTAGACATTGAAAATCATATACAATTATGTAGTGTTAATTTATTAATGGAGGAGAATATAGATGAACCAACAAAAAAGATAAACACTGGGATAATATAGAAGATATATTTATTAGTAAAATTTATCGCACTTAAAAGCGGATGATGTGTTAGAACACAGAATGCAGTTATAGTTATCATGAGAGAACCTCTCGCACGATGTTTTGGTGGCTAGAAACACTCTTGTTTACATTACTAGCGAGAGATAAATCACCGTCATTGCCAACAACAGGTCTACCAGTTACGTGGTTTCGGTATTTCTTTGTTTTGTTAATGGTTAACGACCGACTGGTACAGATAGCAGCAATATCTCAGCTAGTGATATACATCGAATCACAGTACCTAAGCAGGCACTGATGCCACGTATAGCCAGCAGGCTTACTAAAAAGTAATTAGTGGCGACAGAAGCAGTATTAATACCAAAAGGTAATATTGATCGCCACTTAGAAGTGCATTCTGTCTTAGAACACAGTATACTGTGATCGTGTACCATGAGAGAATCTTTCGTATTGCCTTTTGGTGCTTACAAGCATTCTTGTTTACATCACTAGCGGGAGATAAATTGCTGTCAATCTCGCTACCGAGACTAGAAGATCACGTGATTTAACAATTATATTTATTAGTATTTAAAAGCATTCTTAATTTGATAAAAATTAGGAAATAAGAAAAGAATATAACAAGCAAAAACTTAAAGAAAATCGAATATAAATACTGTTTGATAGAGATTATTAAAGCATATTGTGGAAAAGATTGAGTAGTTTATCTGATAACAATTTTGTTTGCTTCTTTTGCCGAACCGGTAAGTTACGGGGGAGGTAAGCACACCAGCATCGGTTGCCAAGTGG
>NC_068984.1:106512999-106515285 GCF_001194135.2 Octopus bimaculoides | reverse complement strand
ATATATATATACAAACATCCATACATCCATACACACACACACACACATATATAAGCATACATACGCAATTATATACTCGCGCACATGATTGTATGTATTTCTGTCTAGGAGTATGGGAAACCCTTAGTCTTTCTTTAGACATCTCCCAACAAGGATAAGATCATTTTTCGTTGGTGGGCATACTCATCCACGAGTTGATAGCCACCATGCATGTAATCTGAACAGGGTCCTTCTAATAACAATGCCACATATTTTAATTGTGCGTGTGTGTGTGTGTGTGTGTGTGTGTGCATTTGTGTGTGTGCATTTGTATGTGCGCGTGCGCGTATGTATGTATGTATATATATACATGAATATATACATATCGATAGAAAGGTCGCTGAATACGTATATATATACATATATATATATATCTATATATATACGCACACACACGGGTGTGTGTGTGTGTGTGTGAGTGTGTGTAAGTGTGCGTGTGCTTGTATGTGTGTGTTTGTGTGTGTGTGTGTGTTTTCAAATCAAAATCTGCAGTGAATATTCTCACGTTTATTGTCGTCAGCAAATGAATTTGCAATGAAACAAAAATGTGTAACCATATGATTCTATTAACAATACTGAGCTTGATTAATATATATACACGACGTCACACAGCAGATATCAAACGCAATCTGTTAGTTCTGGTAATGGCGTTATGTACTTTTATATTAACTTGAGTGCTTGGTTTTGTACGGTAATCCAATAGTATCAATTCTAATCTCGGTGTGATTTTTAAATAAATTAATTGAGTAATCACTTTAACACTCTATTTGATGCTCTAGACAATTTTGCGTCGAATTCTAAATTAAAACTATTGGATTCCCAACGCTGTAATGAATTAACAGGCAATGTTTACTAAACTAATGGCGAACAGAGATTCATCAAACGCCATTTCAAAACAAGACAACTACGTCAATAATGCTTTCTAACCGAATATATGACTAAAACAGACGACCATTTATTTCTAATCCTCTTTCTGTTCTATGTAGATGACAGTATTAATTTCTTCCTTATGGTGATGGATTAACGGAATTAGTTAGACTTTGGACTAACTTGCAGTATTCAGTCGTCTCTGTTCATCCTGAATTCAAATCCTGGCAACGTCGACTGTTTTTCACCCTTCAGTGATCTAGAAAACAAAATACCAGCCAAGTATAGAAGTCGATTTAATCGACTATGCCTTCCTTCAAAATTATTACAAATACATATTATTCCCTTGGCTGAAGATCGCCCAGTTACAGAAACAGTAAATTATCTGAGTTGGTTCCTTGTAGTATTTACTTACATAGCGGTATTTACATTGTGATATTTACTTAAATTCTGGATTAAAACATATATACACTCTATTTTCGTACAGGAATCAAATTATTCGACTTCGCCTATTAGGTCAATTCATTCAACATTGTCTTAGGGGGAGTTAAGTCCGTCGACTCCCCACCCCTTAGGTCAGCTCGGTCAACTTTGTCTACTAGGATCAAATCACTCGGCTTTACCCATTGCAGTTAAATCAGTAAACTTTTTTCAGGAGAAGTCAAATTGGTTGACTTTGGTCACCAAGGACAACTCAGTCAAATTTGTCTCTACTAAGATTATTTCAGTCGAATATGTCCCTCTCTTGTAAATTTGTTGCCGTTTAAAAGTTAGATATGAATATAGTTTTCTCTAACTCAGACGATGTGAATTACTTTAATACTACTTTTCATTCAACTTAATACAATTTAATTCTTATGAACGTTTACTTTTAGAATTTTCTTTTCTATACTTTTGCTGTTCCATTCCTAATTTGACATCTTGTCATCACTTCCTTCATCTGCCTCAATTAAACTTTCATCTGCCTCAATTAAACTCTGATTTCTGGTTTTTATAAGTTTATGTATGTAACAGAACAGATCTTTCGTAGAGACGGGATTCGTGACAATTTCCCAGTCATGTGTATTCATCAAGTCTGAGTACAACAGAGGTGGCATCGTGATAGACCAACCACTGATATGTGCATCGCCGCGTTACGGCTTCCTTGGGTTCTGGGATTTGGTGGTGACAGAAATTGTAAAGGATTACCTTTAATTTCGCTCTTACATAAACTCTTATTGCGTAGTTTTAAATTGTTAATTTAAAACTACGTTCTTCTTAGCTCAATGGTCACTTGCGTTTACTTAAAACCAAAGTATGTAGTTAACGATTTCAAAAACTATCATAACTTTACACACAGACATGTGTGTGTGTGTGTGTGCATGTACATATATATATATA
>NC_068984.1:106507978-106512842 GCF_001194135.2 Octopus bimaculoides | reverse complement strand
TGTGTGTGTGTGTGTGTGTGTGTGTGTGTGTGTGTGTGTGTGTGTGTGTGTGTGTGTGTGTGTGTGTGTGTGTGTTTCTATCATCAACACCAACACAATAGTAATACATATTATGCAGTAGATAAGCAAATCCATTTCAAAGAGAAACGTATAATGTGGTATCTTAATGTATTTTAAAAATTGAATGAAATGTCTTTGATCTTAGGTGATGAGGATTAATTTCAGACTGAACATCCATAACAATACAATTAGCAAGAACAATATGATGACTACACCACCAACATTACTTGCCCACCGTTACAAATATCTAAACAAATGCAACTGACATCATCACCCCTATCAACCTACCAGCTTCCGTATTCAACTGGCTACAACAGACATCAGCATGTACGCCAACACGTGCTTGCATGAGTGTGTGTGTGTCTGTGAGTACGTTTATATCTTAAGTCAAAAGTGCAAGGGGCTAATTGCGTATAGGTTTGGTGACCCTTCAGCTAACTGCAATAATATAATACTTTCTCTTCCCCAGTACTTCACCTTTTCATCTCACTTTCATTATTACATCCATTGGAATAAGACAATTTTGTTCTTACAGAGCAAATCTTTCTGAAGCCAATTATTTTTACTACATATTTGTTATGGACAATTAATCGCCGCTGCTGTTGAATTTGCCTTCAATTCAAGATGTCTGGAGAGAAAATTTCAAGTAGACTTGAAGGCAGTAATATGAAAAGGAACTATAAACTGATTACACTGGATATTAAACTCGAAGTTTAAAAAAAAACTTGATTTGGAATTGAAATTAAGTTTGCCAAATCATTAAATCTTGCAACGTCAGCAGTGGTAACAATATATGACAACAGAAAGAAGATCTCAAGATACTCCGTTAACTGTCCAGACCTTATTTATCTATATATCTAATGTAATGTTACAAATGGAATGACTTCGAGTATCAGAAATGGCATAATGTGCCGATAAACACGACTGTAATTTAAAAAAAAACAACCAAAAGTTTATATGACAATTTGCCGAAAATAGAAAATGGAATTTGACTGATAAATCCTTTTTGGCTAGTAAAGGCCGGTTTGAAAGGCATATTGTACGAGAATAATTTTCAAATAGCTTCTGAAAGCAATTGACAGAGAGCTGCAGTTTGAGATTTCTGAAAGACATTCAACAAAATGGATGCTGTGGATAATACCGATGACTCATGAGATGAAGTCAAACCTTCAGCTTTATATAGTGCTTGAAAAACTTTATGACCAGACAGTATCCGTAATATTACAAGCTTTTCCAAAGCAGAAACTCACAGGATTTAAGATTTGAAGAAAATGTGATGGCTGTACTAGTGTTCCAGAAAGCAAGTTTATGTAACGAGGAGCTGATACTGTTAGAAAAAGAACAATCTGAGAATACAGATGAGGCAACAGAAGTTCCACCTATAAAACGTAAATTGACTGCAAAAATGATTGCTAATGGGTTGGTACCTATAGAGGAATGTCTGCTGGTTTTTGATGATAATCGTGAACGTAACAAAAATAACAAGAGAAGTTTACAATGAGCTCAATTCTGATACGGAAATGTACAAAAAGATGATGCGTAATAAACAACAACTTTAGATAAGTTATTCACCTCTCAAGCTGATGTTGGTGATGATGAACTGTATGATAGTAAATATTGTCCCTCATCCTTCTAGCACTGCTCAATCCACTATCACCCCTGACACAGCAGTCGATATCTTTTGTGTTAAGAACATACGCTTATGATATTACGATTCTTATTAATTCCCTAACTTATTCCTCTTGCAATGTTTTTCTGTTTTTATGTATCCATATAGTACCGTGTATGTTTAGAAATAGTTATTTTCATATATAAAGTGATAGTGTTACTTGTTCTCTGCTGTTTATTAGTGCTTCTTTTTTCCCTTTCGAAAATGTCCGAAAATCACTAGCCAAGTTGATTTCGCATTACAGAGTTTCACGTTCTGACCAGATTTTCAGAAACGCATCACTTACGTAAAGTAGGGAATTCCTGTAAATCGTAACTTCATATATACAGGCAATATTTTGCTACTTTGTTAAAAGCAATATTCTAAATTTTACATGCGCAATTCAGCCTGTGAAGATCAAGAATTAGTATAGTTTTGATGACCGTGGGCTATTCATACCATCAATGCCAACCTTTACTAATGTATGTTTAAGTCTAATCTGCATAAAGCTGCAGAAATATAGATATGTAGTTGTGCTATGGGGTTTTGCGAAACTAAAATTATCCACTTGTTTTAGAGAATAACTATATAAAAATATTTCCAACTGCCATAGAAGCCATGTTAGTGGAATTAAATGTCATGCTATAAAAAGTTGTTTGCTTTGTGTATCTGTGCTGCTCCGCGTGCATAAACAGAATATACAAAATTTATAGAACAAACAATATCCATTCTCAATAACCTTTTGATTAAATAAATTCAGAGTCAAGATAAGGGTAGATTTAGACATATTAATTCCTAAAGTTTTTAAAATACACTTATTGTAAGCATATTTGTGCATAGTCATACAGTTTCAAAGAACTCCAGAAAAATACTAGAAGGCTGAAACATAAATTCAATCACAATGGGATATTTGAATCCAAAATATATAGGTTTAAGTTGTTTTTATAGCAATTGTACCAGCAGTGCAAATGTATCCATCCTACTGTCCATTTCGTAATACTTTGTTTGGTACTTTCGACTTTCGAGATTTTTCCCTCAACAAAAATGAAAGCCGATATTTAGATTTTGGTTTGTTTGATGGTTATTTTATATAACGGGAGATGTGAAAATTAGTATCAACAGTGGCAGGATATCTCCTTGAAGAGAATTGCTGTCACTGTTATATAATAAACAAGGTCTTTTTAAATCATTTTATATATGTTTTTACAAGAACTTAGCCTAATGGTGTGAGTGTTGCTTGCGAGATCGTGGTTTCGATTCCCAGACCAACAGTGCGTGTTCTTAAGCAAGTTCACACAGATGTAAATGGATAACCTGATAAAAGACTGGCGCTTTATCCAGAAGGAATGTTAGCCTGCCCGTCTAGCTAGCGGGGTGGCATCATTCAAAAGCTAAAACAATGTGGGCAAGCACATTGTGACCAGCGTTGTGTAACGGCATCCGATGGTCAGGTAGATACAGTAGTATTTTCATTCTTAAAGCGATATTTTTGTCTTGTATCTAAGAAATGAATTATCCAAGAAGACAAACCTTAGTCAATACTTTATTGTGAATTGTTTGGTTCTCAAGCTGAGAAAATGTATTGATATCAAATCATTCTTACAAAGTAGACAATACGTTGAAAGTATAGCCGTTGGCAAAGATTCTTCAGGTTTCTCGTATAGTTTTGAAATTTCAAATCTTAAAACATGTTACAAAGCTCTATCATTGGACATGTGGGTATTCAATGAAGTCGATGTTATTTTTATTTTATATTCCTTGCTGCTGTCAATGTACACTAATTTAATTTAAAGCAATGTATAATGCTGCCACATTCATAATCCTAAATGGAATTATTTGGGTTTTAAATATCACTACTTGATGTAGCATGTTTCATTACTCTTTTCAGAAATCACACGGCAACATGACATTCTTTCATTAAATGGAATCTATGAATATCATCAAGAGAACATTTAGAAAATATTCTTTATGATGAGTGAATGCACTGACATGCAATGACTGCTAGTTTTATTGTCATTTTCGTAATATCTTTTATTGGAAGTTATATTTCATTTAATGATTCGTGTAATATTTTAGCATTGTTTGTTTCATCCGATTAAATTATTCATAATCATGATTAAAACTATAATAGAAGGAAGAAAATAGTAAAACAAATGAATAAAGAATAATAATCAATGAGTCGTGATTTATTTATGGAGGCACAAGAGTGATAAAAATGAAAAGTACTTCAATGCTGAAGTAGTAAGCTATTTAAAGTGAAGGTGGGAAACACAGGCAGACCTTGTTACAGAAGGAGAAAGTAAAAAGAACAATAATCGAAGTAGAGACTCTTAAGAAATTTTCCAAACAAAAATTCATTCACTAACATTAAGCTACTCGCAATTTGTCCATGCAAAACGTTTTGGGAGAAAATACAAAGTGAAATATGACAGTAAATAAAATCCAACACGGGTTAAGTAATATTGGTATAATTTAATCGTCAAGAATAGTCTCCTAACATTGTTCTTATTAAAGCAGTAAATGTTTGAAATAAAACAGTTTTGATTTCGTTATTTGTTTTGTTGATGGCCGAAACGAAACGATTTAAAATGAATAAGATGAAATCATAAAGAATATCGATAGCCTCAAGTTAATTTTCTGCCAAATAAAGATGTTAGCCTGATCTTTAATTCTCTTTAAAAGGCAAATGTTTCTTTTGTTATTTTGTTATTTATACAGGGTACTGCTTCTGCCTAGCATTCTGATTCAAAAGAATTTATTCAAGGATTAAGTCCGTAGTTTTCAAGATTAAAACAGTTGATTTACTTGATGTATTTAATGTTAAACATTCTCGTGTTACTAGAGGGTATTTATTATTTGTTTGAAAAGAAAGATTTCTGTAAGATTTGTTACTTGTGAAATTAACTGGTTTATTTGTCTAATTATGTATTTCATATGTAATAAATATAACGTCAAAAGTTCGGAAGCTTTTTAAAATATTATAAAAGGATTGAAAACTCTTTTTCCAAATGATTTTGCAAAAGAATATATTCACGTTTTGAAAAGTGATAGGAAATAAAAAAAAAAATGTTCATATATCTTTTCAAGTTTGTTAATTCAGGGACAATTTTTTGAGTAAATTTATAAATACACACATACACACACACGCACACACGC
>NC_068984.1:106502724-106507258 GCF_001194135.2 Octopus bimaculoides | reverse complement strand
CATACATACATGTATGTATGTACAAAGAGAGAGAAAAAGAGAGAGAGAGAAAGAAAGAGAAAGAAAAAGAGAGATCACCGTAAGTATTTATATCTATGAGAAGTATTATGGTATAGTTCTAATTAAATTGCAGTGTCAAAAAGTCAATATTTAGGAAATGCTAAAACATAAACTTGTATATATAACCGAAATGACACCAACAGTTCATAACAGAAAATTAGTCTTTATATCTTAAGAGAAACAGAAGAAAATTATTGTTCAAACTTCATTATACGTCTTAAAGTCTATTTAGGTAAAAAAAAAAAATTGTTTCAGATGAAAACTGCATCATATCCTTTTTATTAGCTACTAAATTCTTTAGCAGCGACCTAGCAGAATCTTTAAAGCATCTCGAACAACGTGCTTGTTGTAATTTTGCTCGTCTTTGAGTTCTGAGTTCAAATTCTGCCGTTGTCATCTTTGTTGTTCATTCTTTAGGAGATCGATTTAAAATCGATTAGTACCAGTCAATCACTGAAGTCGTGTAATCGACTGGCCCCGTTCCCCAAAATTTCAACCTTTGTGCATATAATGGAAAGGATAATTTTATTTATTTTTGCAGAAGATTCATAATAAAACTTGCTGTTTGCTTATGATGACAGTGTTCACTATACAGTTTCTATTTAAATTTACTTATCTTCCCTTGAATGGTGAAAGTGCAGATAATACGTTCCAAAATATGTTTTGAAACGCGTGGCCTTGAGGTTCCTGTGAAATTTTGTGGTACCAGTTAGTCTGTTGAATCTGAGCGCTTTCAAATATATATATTTACTGGTTACATATTTGCACTTAGCATCGCAAATCACACTAAGCAATTTTTCAGTCACCTCTTTGATTCCGGTTCCGAATACTATGAACTAATCCAGCGTGCATTACGTGTCATGGCCGTTTAAACAGTAGATCGTTAGTAACTGGATGTGAACAGCGTTTGTTACGAGAAATAAGGTGATGTTATGTCAAATCAGTGAACTGCAATATATATGTTTGGCAAATTGTGTGGATCATGTAATTGTATTTGAGACCGTTTCAAAATTGAATTAGTTGTAATATATCATTCCAGACTTTTGGCAGAACCATTGAAGATAAAAAAAAGTATATCCAGAATAAACACGGGTTGGTTTCTTGCTCTTTATAATGAATCATTGACTTAGAATGAAAGAGAATTCATAAAAAGCAAAGTAAAGACGATTCATGAATCTGAGTCAAATTTTGTATTATTCTCAAAATAAAAAGCAAACATAAGCTTACTCCAAAGTTCTTTCTGAAGTATTCTTAAATATCAACAAATGACAAAATGTTGAAGTACAGCTATTTCCTGTAACATTTCTTGTGTTTTCAATAAAAATACTTGATTAAACACAAGAGTTAACCAGTCGTAGTTTTGAACGTTTTAGTCGATAGAAACTGCTGTTGCTTCTAAAGTGTCAACGCCATCTGGATTTAGGAGGTAATAGAAATCTAACAGATATTTTGTTAGGGTAGTGAGTGTATAAAATTAACAGAGTTTTAAAAAGGTTACGGCTATCATATGTTTATAGATCAAGTGGCTAAAAGGCAGTGTCGAGTGTTTAGTAAAAAGGTGGGCATTCAGTCTACATTATATTGATCAATATACATTGGTTTCTGGATTAAAAGTAACAAGTTCAGTCCTAAGCATAAACTTACCTGATTAGCTGGAAGGGTATATATTGTTGATCTATATTGGATTGATTTGAGGTGTAGTGTCTATACAAATTGTTTTCATAATCACTCTATGAATGCTTCTGTCGTAACCCTTCTCCATAAGAGAAGATAATTTCGATAACGGAGCATCTACGTGGTTACATTATTTGCTAGAAATAGCAGTCAAATTTCCCTCAAATCGCACCCTGACATCTTGAAAATGTGTGACGCGTTAGATTATGTAGACCAAGTGACATTTCAGACATCAAAAGCATATTGACTATGAAAACTAGTGAGAATTATATTTATTTCTTTAAAATAAAAGTAGACAATTCGTAAGTAGGGCAAATCATTAATCTGATAACAAAAATGTTATCAAGGGCCAGCTAGTATTTTTAGCATGATTTTCTTCCGAGCATATATTATTTTCTTCCTTTTTACATGATGATTAATGTTTGATTTCAATGAGACACCACTTTTTATGTGGAACCAATACTTCAATATCATCGAAATCCAATTCTCAAGCATTGGTAGCCGTTTCATCAATGAGTTCATTCAGTAGATATTTGAAATTATCAAATTATACGGTCGAGCAAAATATACTTGGATGCTACTTCATCCAGTTTCTTTCAAACTGCTGCCCTTCATTTTATCGAATGACTCGTGAATATTTTCAGCAGTATGCTTAACGTTAATTTTATTCCAAAACATTTGAAGAGCAATGATATCACCTCCAATGGGTACTTTAATTACTGAGTTCTTCTACTATAACTAGCCTTTAATGTAATTGATGTCCTCTGATGCATGGAATATAGCAACAATATCGCTTAGTAGAAAAATAAGAAATACTACGCGTGTTAAGATGACAATGGACCATATAAAAAATTATTAAAACTGAAAGCTAATTTCTTTAGCAATATCTTTCAACATCCGGACAAAATATGTGACGTAGTGGCCGAAGCCATTTTATATGGTTGCCAAACGACTGCAAAGATTGCTTGTGAAATTAAAATTTTTTTTTGGTTTGACTAATAAAGACCAGTTTTTCTTTGAAGTCATTTCGGTGTTGCCTTCAAGTAACGTGATTAACCAATAATTTAATGATTTGCAACAAGGCTGCAAGGTTTCATGTTTTGCTATAAAAATTTCTTGATGGCGTTTACTTCCAGAAAAGGCAGGTTTCGTCCTCGCAAAAGATTTGACGATCATTGTAATTTTCTTCGAGTATCTTCTTTTGATTTAGTGACAGATTACATAGCAACTTTTTCGTGTGCACTAGCATTCCTGTTCGAGTTTTAACATTCCTAATCAATATTTAACGGCAGTAATTTTTGCAATCCCATCTTTATATTTCTTTTCTTCCAATCGAAGGAAAACGGCTATAAGGATCATTCATAATATTATCAATTTTATCAATTGAATATGACTACTTCTTATTTCAATTTTCAAACCAAATTACTCAAATAAATTGCATATCTAATAACAAAGACGCCGCCTTATATTCACCACGATATTCGTATTGTTCACTTACCTGGATGAAACCTGGTTTTTATACAGAACTTTATAGTTAATATTTCGAGTAATAACTTTCGTTTTCTTTCAGATATATTCTACCGTAGTATCACTATTTCTTACGGATAGTTACATGTGTGGTAATATTTTCAATTACACAGGGACACAGTAACTTTCTAGATAAAGGTATAACATGTCCTCTTGCACTAGTGACTAAAAATAATGTGTTGTAGTGAAGGCTCAGCTGCTTATTTGTAGCAATTCGTGCACCATTTTCAAGCATGTTAATCAAATTACGCACTTCACAAATTATGGGATGATTACGTTACAATAAACTAAATCGCAGTAGATAAAACTACGTCCATCAAAACCATGGTAGGCAGAGATAGCTATAGAGTGAAAAAGAAATAGGATAGTCACAGTTTCAATGTTTCAATTTTATTGATATCTACGAGCCGTGATGTAACTTAATATGCAAGCTAATTAAGTCATTTTCGATGACAGGCATTATAATATTATGTTATATACAATAATCAGAAATATGAGAGAATGGATGTTTTCAATTCATTGGTTTGCTAATTTCGAATAATTACTTCCATTGTTTTATTTATTTATTTATTTATTATGGTTTTACTTCTCAGAGCGCTCAGTCGTGTTTGCTCTGGTGTATTTTGTGAGAGCAGACAGCAGCCTGTTGTCAGAGATCTAACAGAGTCTCTTTCCACACATTGTAAGCTTTGATAATTGGTTGTTATTTATCGTGGAAGACATCCAACACCAGGTACCAATCTCAAAATACTAGCTTTCCTCAGCAGAGCAGTTTTGGGGTCTTACTGTTCTCTCATATCAATTTCGATTTCTCTCACATATTTCTATTCCGATTTCTCTGTTTATTATCATTATTATCATTAAGGCGGTGAGCTGGCAGACACATTAGCATACCGGGAAAAATTCTCAGCGTCATTTCAACCGTCCTTACGTTCAGAGTTCAAATTCCGCTGAAGTCGATTTTGTCTTTCATACGTTCGGGGTTGATAAATTAAGTAGCAATTGAGTATTGGGGCCGATGAAATCGGCTGTCCCCTTCACCAAAAATTTCAAGATTTGTGCCTATAGGAGAAAGTATTATTATTATTATTATTATTATTATGTAGTTTTATGTTTATAGCGTGCTTAAACTTCACTTCTGAGCGCAGCTCTGTGTGCCCTGGGTATGTGCTGTGGTTTATTGTGATGTTCTTATGGTTACTGTATTGAAAATGTTTTGCGTAGGATGTGTGCAGTGCCCAGTAGTGCAATTGTCTGTATGTTATATATATTT
>NC_068984.1:106502149-106502714 GCF_001194135.2 Octopus bimaculoides | reverse complement strand
ATGTGTGCAGTGCCCAGTAGTGCAATTGTCTGTATGTTATATATATTTGTAAGTCCTGGTGTTTTTGTTATGTATTTGTCGGAATATTCTTTTATCATACCTAAGGCGCCTACTATGATGGGAACTGTTTTTGTTTTTAGATTCCACATTCGAGTTACTTCTATTTCCAGGTCTTTGTATTTTGAAAGTTTCTTCATTTCTTTTAGGGAAACGTTGTCATCTGCTGGTATTGATGCATCAATTAGAAAGCATTTTTTTCTTCATGATGTCTGCCAACTATATCTGGCCTATTGGCCTTAATTTCTCTATCTGTGTGTATTGGCATATCCCAGAGTATGGTTGCTTTCTCGTTTTCTGTGACCCTGTCTGGCCTGTGCCTATACCATCTTTTTCTTTTGTTATTTCATAGTGTTGGTATAGCTTCCAGTGTATATAGGTCCCAGGTCTGTCATGTCTGTGAATATATTCCTTCTTTGCCAGGACTGGGAAGCCAGAGATAATATGATTTATTGTTTCTTGTCCATCTCCACATATTCTACAGTTACTTGTTATGTTTCTTTTCATT
>NC_068984.1:106499852-106500796 GCF_001194135.2 Octopus bimaculoides | reverse complement strand
ATATACACACATACATATACATATTTATGTATTTATGTATGTATGCATGTATGTATATATGTATTTATGTATGTACGTATGCATGTGCTTATGCATAAATGTATGCATTTATGTACAGATGGTATAAGCGACTCAATGCTTGTGCATCCTAACTGTAAAATGTTTTACTTTTCCATGTGCTTTTAGAAAATAATAGGCCATAAAAGCAGCTATTTTACGTGAGCTGCACTCTGGAAAGCATCGTCAGCTAAAACTAAGAAAGACGTCAAAGATGACAATCTAAAGGAACTGCAAATCGATGTAAAGAACAGGGGAAAATTTGGCATTGTGAAGATATGAGTGGACCATCTTTATGAGTGAACAGTATTAAAATTTTGAAGGGAGTGGCCTCCATCATGAAACGCTACCGCGTCGGCTTCAGAAGGTCTGTCGTCAGAACCTCAATGGAGGCATAAAGCATTAGAGGTGTGAAAACTATGATGGTGTACTCCATTCTATGGCTGAGTATGTCAACCATTTACACTTCCATAAAAGACCAACTGTATGCCATGTCCTCCCCACCAGACTAGATGTTCAACATGTATAATATGCGGAAGAGTTTGCAAGGTTTAAAAAGACATGACAGTTCACAAAGATGATATTCTATAAAGTAACCCGATCAGATCAGTTGAAGTTACAACTCTCGTCAATCATCTATGCTGCTAACCATGCAGATATGCAGCGGATCAGGATAACAGCCTGCAAAGTCATGGACGGAAAGTTATAAATACCATTGACAACGAAGAAGCACAAAGAGACGGCGATCATTTGTGAAATAAAACAGTTTATGTGTGTATGTATGTATGTGTGTATATATATATACATTTATGTATATGAAAATATGTATGTGTGTATGTATGGATATATGTATATATATATATATATATATATATGTGTGTGTGTGT
>NC_068984.1:106493924-106499842 GCF_001194135.2 Octopus bimaculoides | reverse complement strand
ATATATATATATATATATATATGTGTGTGTGTGTGTGTGTGTGTGTGTATGCGTGTGTGTGTATCTATGCAAGTATGTATGTGTGTGTATATGTATATGCGTATGTATATAAATGTATTAATGCATGCATTTATATACGAATGTACGCATACATATTTACTTGCATGCATTATATATGTTTGTAGCAAGTTGTGCATGTATACTTCTATGTATTTAAGTGCGTATGCCTAAATGTATACATTTGTAAGACATGATATGCTACATTATTTACATTATTTACATTTGACGGATATTTGTCCTCATCTTGTTTGTTGTTAACACAACGTTTCGGCTGATATACCCTCCAGCCTTCGTCAGGTGTCTTGGGGAAATTTCGAACCTGGGTTCTCATTCCTAACGATGTTACTATTATTATATTATTATTATTACTATTATTAATCAGGTCGCTGCCGTGAATCGAACTCGGAATCTTGGGGTTAGTAGCCCGCGCTCTTAACCACTACGCCATATGACCGTGTAAATAATGTAAATAATGTAAATAATTCCTCATCTCTTAAATATAGAACATGATATGCTGTTATGAAATTTAACGAGTTAGGTATTATGATAAATTTCATTCTTCTCAATTATCAAAATAATGTTAAGCAACATTTCTGTCTTGCTAACCTAACATTTTTCATCTCTTCATACCAAGGACAATTATGTATGTTATTGACGAAGATTTTCCATAAATAAGTAACAATGACTCTTCTTTGGTCCATAAGACCACGTCCCTTTACTCTCTCTCTCTCTCTCTCTCTCTCTCTCTCTCTCTCTCTCTCTCTCTCTCTCTCTCTCTCTCTCTCTTTCTCTCTCTCTCCCTCCCTCCCTCCCTCTCTCTCTCTTTCTTTCTTTCTCAACAAAATAATTCCATTTTCCTTTTAAATTCTAACATATAATATTCACTTTTCAAAGGTATTTTATTCATAATTCTTTTTTTAATTGCTCGACTTCATATGCTCTGTCATTCTGATTAAACGCTTTCATCTTGAAGACTAATTCTTCAGAAAATCCTTGTAGATTGTTGCGTGACTTGTTTTAGCTACTTGAATTCTTTTAGCTCAAAGAAAATCTAAACCCAAATTCTTGATTAAAATGCTTCAAGTTAAAGTTTCTGATATAAGAATTAATTAAGGCTGTGAGCTGACAGAATCATTAGCACGCTGGGAAAAATACTTCGCGACATTTCGTCCGACTTTACATCCTGAGTTCAAATTCTGTCGAGGTTGACTGTGCCATTCATCCTTTCGGAGTCGATTAAATAAGTACCAGTTGAATACTGAACTGAGGTCGATGTAACCAACTATCCTCCACCGAAATTGTTGGCCTTGTGCCAAAATTTAAAAGTAATATAAGAATTAACTGCAATTTCGCTATGTGAATCTAAAGCTGAAAATAGGAACTCACCCTAGATAATGTTTCACTAAACGTCCTGTGCATGCTATTTTCTCAGTGTTGCCAGAGGGGCCTAAAAATTATAGTTCCTCTTAATTGTGCTTATTATATATTAGGTGTGTGGAAACACATTATGAATGACATAGTTTTTATGGCCACTTCATCCACATACACAGACACGCACACATATACACAAATACATACTGTTAGTTTGTGTGCGTGAGTGTGTACGTGTTATTATGTACAACAGATTCGTAAGACCACCGACAATAATGTTTTTGATCTCCGCTCTGAATTCTAATCCCACCGTGACGTGCCTTTACTTATGTTGGATTAGAAGAGAAAGTAACATTCCAGTGCGGCTTACTAGCAGAGCTGTTAGAGCGTCGGGAGTGATGCCTTGTGATATTTATTTTAGAGTCTTGCTTCATGCAACACTGGTGCCTACTTACACGTGCGGGCCGGCCATGTTCTCTCCGACAGCATCAACTTCGTTTCTTTCAATAAGTTCTTGTTTCGACTAAATCTGTCATGTTAAACTGGGCTGCTGCCAACTCAACAGATATCATTATTTAAAGTTTAAAAATCAATGAAGTTTTAATGGATCTGATACCAACTAAACTAACAAAACAAGTTAACCTCAATGCCAACTAAATATATTAATTAACAGATTGAAAGTTTTAACATGTTTATTCTAAGGAAATATTTCCTTTTAAATGAACTGTTGGCTCTCTTCTGATTTCGTTTGCTTTCATCTTAACAGTTTAATCTGTCATGTCAACTAATCAAATTTCTTTAGAAAGAAATAAAGTAATTAGTATGAAAATTAAGATTGTTTTGCTTTGATTAGCTCCAATTTCTATAGTGAATGAAATCAAAAAAAGCATCAGTGTGTTTCACAATTCCTTCTTTCCAGAAGGTTTAAATGATGCAATGAGAAGCGAATTGTGTTCGTAGACAGCTACCGGGTGATTAATCATGATTTATCGAGTTCTTTCAACACACACATATACACACGTACACGTACACGTACACGCACACACACACACACACACACACACACACACACACACACACACACACACACACACACAGATAGATATCTTCTAGAAAGGAAGAAAATTTGTCTGTGGCGGTCATTCTTTATTCACAAACATTATATAAGTTTGTCATGCAGTAGAACTCGTAGACTATAATTCGGTAAACTATTATATTGTTTTGTGAAAACATAATACGAAAAAATAATTATAAAGTTAGTAATTATTTGCATGAAGCTGATCTCGATGCAGTTATCATCTGCACGATAAGGAAGTAGAAAATTATTTACCCTCCTACCTATTTGTTAGTAAAGAGAATACAATTCCAGAAATATTCGAATTATTATTGGTTGTACTCTATCTTCTGTATCTCAATATTTATTTTCACATGCTTTGATTTTAAGCGTCTACTTTTCGCAACCTAAACAAAATGGTTTTTGCAGAAAACACATTAGCGTAATTATTTTTTTTTTTCATATCCTTCTATCCTAACGATGTGTACAGCAACTATCACTTGACACCTGCTAACTATAGCAGGTGTCACGTGATTTAAAGGATGAATAGGAATTGATACATTGTTATGAAGTGAGATGCTATGTTTACTGAGCAATACTTACGGATTTTATTAATCGTAACTTCTTTGAAAATTGAATTCATTAGAAAAAAGAAAGGTTCGGGATTAAAAGATCTATGTGCTGATTTTAACCAGTACGAAACTATTCTGTTACAGCGTCAAGTACTACGAGATAGATTTTAAATTTATCCAAATTGTTAAAGAACAGTATGATTACTTACAGGTAACGAACAGGTCAATCACTTGGACATCAATAAAGCTATGCCCATTCTGATGCAAAGCCTATAAGGTGCTACCTTCTTCATAGTTGTACCATGCAGATCTGCAGCGGATCAGAAAAGCCATCTGAAAAGTCACGGACGGGGAGTTACAAATGCCGTTGACAACGAGGAAGAAACAAAGAGACGGTGATCATATGTGAAAAGGAAGCCATATAATATAAAACCCAAGTTTGAACACATTGCCCTATAGGACGCTGATATAAGAGCAGATTCATGGAACTTACTCTACTGAGGTATTTTGTATGTGTTCATTCCGAAATGAATCCTGAAGAAGCTTTTGAAAAACCGTAGGTAAAATTCTTAAGATCTTATCATCATCATCATCATCGCATAATTATAATTTTTTCACTATTAGAAGAAGTAAGATTTTACAATGCAGTTATCGTTACACGTACGGAAATAAAAAATTCGAGGAGCTGATAAAGTTTCCAATTGCACTTTCCTCAGTTTTTCTAATTGGCCAATATAAATCCACATTTTGAAAACTAAAATGACGAAACGTATTACCATTAGCTCAAGGTATTTTACGTGGCCTTTCATTACATAATCCTTGCAAGATAAATTATGAAATATTTTTATTAAAAAAAACACTTTTGTTTAACTAGGATCCATATGGCGTCGAAAACGCAGTATTTGTTATGTGTTCAAATACTGCCGGTATTAACTTTGTATTTTATTCCTCTGGGATCGGTATAATAAAATACCAACCAAAAAGTGAAGTCAGTGCTATCGACTAAGCCCCTCCTCTACAAAACTTCTGGCCTTGTGCCTTATCAGAAACAATTATTTCCAGAAGGTTAACAAAAGCCTGAGCTGTTAGATTACTGTTAAAAATTCTAACTTTACTAGTTCATCTACAGTAGTACCTCACAACTACCCATTGTAGCTGTCTTTCTTGTTATTGATGTTTATTTCCGTACAGTGTGTTCTCGGTGACCAAACAATCAACTGGATATAGTCACTAGAAATATTTGACAGGTTTTGAACCTATGTTCAAAAGAATACTAAATATAAATCTAGACATTTTTTACCAAAGTATATTCCCTATTACACAGCTAGTGTAGTTAAACAATGTTTTCTTTCTTTTTACGTCACCGAATCAGTTTTGTAGTGAGGAACATAAGGAATGAGATACGAAGGCTTATCGTCACATAAAATGCGAAGTAGTTTTCTTTATATTACATACACCTTGCTTCGAAGTACGATACTACTATCTGCTAGATTTTTAATCAGTCATAGCAAGATGAGACTCTGAGTAGGCAATCCATCTACTTGCGATGAAATGGTGAGTTTATATGTTATTTCATCTCTCTCAATGAATACATTAAACATTCCTGATAAGGAAAAAAAGAGAAATCAATAGCAACATTGTCCAACATACACACATGGGATATCACAAACGCAATTCACTCACCTGTCATTGACTTTTGGCCATGACAAAGCTGTAAACGTTATTGAATGAAGCAGATCTTGTCATATATTGGCATATATGTGTATATGTTTTTATGTGCGTGTGTACATAAATATATACATATACATATATATATATATATATATAGGTATATACATACATATAGTTGTATACATACATATAGTTGTATACATATATATATGTATGTATGCATGCATGTATGTATGTATGTATGTATGTATGTATGTATTTGTGTGTGTGTGTCTGTGCGTAAAATATTTTTCATTTGTTCTTTAAAGAAAGCGTTTTTATATTTTCTCTATCTGAAACCTAATATTTATGTCGCCTTCTATAAAGCCACCACCATCGTAGTAAAAGCTTTCTGACTTTTATTTTTCTCCTCAAAAATATTTGAGGCGTCTCAGTTTTTATGGGAAAAAAATACTGCACAAGATGAAGCGTGATTTATCACTAGCATAACCTGTTTTTGTTAAAATTGAAAAAGAAAAAGTAATAAAAGATGAAATTCAATAAAGAAACCAATGATATGCAGCATCAATTTTACGATCAATAATTGCGTGTCTGTTAATATAATAAAAGTTCGTATATGTGAACGTACGTAAGACGACTCTTGTAAGAAGATACGTGTTGGATCTGAGTGTGTGAGAATGCATTATTGTATAGGCTTAACGTTATATACACATACGATTAACTATATGTATTTATTTTAACGTATCATGTGGTCTAAGTTATACAGAGAGATATACAGATACATATACACATATATATGTGTGGGGGTGTACTAATATATATACATACATACATATATATGTGCGTATGCATGTGCATACACCCCCCGACACACACACACACTCACACACAATTTTATTCTTTTATTCTTTAATTCTTTTATTAGTTTGTCATGTTGACTGCAGCCATGCTGGAGCACTGCTTTTAGACGAACAAATCGACCCCAGAACTTTATTCTTTGTAAGCCTAGTACTTATTCTAACCATCTCTAACACCGAACCGCTAGCATACGGGGACATAAATACACCAACATCGGTTGTCAAGAGATGTCAAGCAGAAAAACACAGACACACACACAAATATACACACACACACACACACACCACATATATATATATATATATATATATATATATATATATATATATATA
>NC_068984.1:106491565-106493189 GCF_001194135.2 Octopus bimaculoides | reverse complement strand
ATATATATATATATATATATATATATATATATATATATATACATACACATATATATATGCGCATCTCATATATATATATATATGTGTGTAAACCTGTCTAACTGTCTATATCTATATATATTTTTATATATATGTGTATGTTAATGTGTGTGTGCATATGTATATATGTATGTATAAACGTATGTATGTGTGTGTGTGTGCGTGTGTGTGTATGTGTGTGTGTGTGTGTGTGGGTGTGTGTGTGTGCATCTTTATTGCCATGAGGTTTCGAGTTCCATCACCCTACGTGGGTTCTTACGTAAGATTTCCTTTCAATAGAATCAGGACGATTTATATCTTGTGACATACTAGCTAGACGTGAACAGTACAGAAACCCATAGCAGGATTAGAGCTGCTGTTCAAAAGTACATCCTTGTCATTTACTGCGTTATGCTGATTGTACCTGGTAATTACATTAAAGGTATTTGTGTTTTTGGAAAACTAGGTCGCTTACACAGTGATTTAGATAATTCAGTTAACTTTATCCGTATCATCGGAACCGAGGAAGATTCATCTATCCACGTATATATGGATGTATATCTAAAAATGTGTTGGTAGGTAAGTAGATAAGTAGCGAGGAATATAGGTAGGTAGGTAGGTAGGTAGGTAGGTAGGTAGGTAGGTAGGTAGGTAGGTGAGTTGGTAGCTAGGTGGGTAGGTAAGTCAGTAAGTAGGTAGAAAGGTTGGTAATTTGAAATGTAAGTTGATATGTAAGTAGACAGGTAAGAAGACAGGTAGATAGGTAAGTCGGTAGGTAGATAGATTAGTAGTTAGATAGGGAGGTAGGCAAATAGGTAAGTAGAACGTTAAACAGAAAAGTAAGTCGGTAGACAGATAGACAGAGCGGTGGATAGTTAGAGGGGTAGTTAAGTAGGAAAGTAAATATGAAAGTAAATATATCCGGTGGATCACAACTTGCAAGCGAATAACTCACACATATGGTTTTGTAACATCTTCTGCAATATATGTAATATAAGAAGAGTAGTGTCAGGTGTTGAAATTGCACGGAACTGCAGCTGATCGCCTGCAGTTTCACGTTGCGCCCTCTTTGTCAGACACTTTGGCGTTTTCATCCTCCGCTATTTCAAACATCAATCCGATCAATCATTACTGTTGTCTACATTCACTTGTTTTATATTCGGGTGTCTTGTAACGATGTCGCTCGTGTTCAAACTGTGTTCTCTCTCTTTTTCGACATCACTGCAATTGGTTGCCCTAACAAGAGTTTTAGCATAGCTCTCAGTGCCGAGTCATTTAAGCATCAAAGCTCTCCATCACGACAATGAATGTCTATCAGAAGGTTATAAGCATAATCTTCTGACGGACATTTTCCACGTTGTGCTATGCTGCGCTTAATAATCATTTTAGCCATTGTGCATATAGATACAAATTTAACTGACTTAAATTAACTGTCATGTAATAATAGGCTGGACTTCAACGACCTGATATTAATTGACCTCTTTACAATGGATTTATTTTTTAATGCTTATACATCAATTCCTTATATATATATATATATATATATACATACTCACACACATGTATATATACATATATATATATATATATATATATATATATACAC
>NC_068984.1:106489239-106491476 GCF_001194135.2 Octopus bimaculoides | reverse complement strand
AGAGAGAGAGAGAGAGAGAGAGAGAGAGAGAGAGATTAAGAGAGAGACAGACAGACAGAGATATCATCAGATCAGAAAAAGTAAAGTAAAAAGAAAATGGAAATTGAGATGTTCTTCATAGTGGAACGAATGTCTAGGATTATGCATGGTCAGTTACTTATAATGTACTTGTCTACATGAAAACATCGTATAAAAAACTCCTTTCTATACTTGGCGAAGTCCTTGAACAGAGTAAACTTTGGAAATTCCAGGTCTTCTCTGGTAGGCTAATCAGCACTTCTTGAATCCATTTTTATAAGCTCTTTGTTTCTCGCGTAATCACCATTTGGTGTAATAGTATTTTTATGTCTTTTAAAGACTATATATAACCTACAAGTGTTTTAGATGACTGTTTCAATAGATGTTTCATAATCTTTGCTTAAAGTAACTTTCAACCATGCTTATATATTTTTTCTTTGTATCACTACTCCTATTTCTACAACTAATTTTCATATGAGACTAATATATACCCAGAATTATATTGAGTTGTGAGACTAGAAAACATAAATAAATGGTTTATGTGGCTATTACGTCAAGAGTTAATAGCTATACTCATAATACTTCTATTTATCTTTCATTTAATACTTATTCAATTTTGATCTAAGTTCCTCCCACACTTTAGTAAAGACTAAATCAGACAGCATTCAATTTAAGATATTTCAGAGTTATGATTCTTGGCCGATATCTTCCGTTTTCTTTGTCACAAAATCAGCATAATCTCATTTTTTTCATTTTCTATTTTCTCTGCTTGATTACATTCAGTGACCATCATTCCCGTCTAAAAAATATGTTATGCTAGCTTTATTTTGTATATCTTAACATCGTAAATGGATCCTACTTCATATATGAAACCAATCTTGACTTGTTTATCTATGTTGTGTTATATCTAGTTTCTAGTCCTAACACAAGTAAAGATGACGAGTTTCAAAAGTGACATTCATTGATTCTGAAGTTGTTTTGTATGAGGATATAAACTTCTGAAGATTCATGTGCGTGCGTACTTGTATGTGTGTGCGTGTCCGTGCGTGTGTATGTGCGTGTGCGCGCGCACGTGTCTCTGTGTGTGTGTATGCGTGCGTGTGCACGTGCAGGGAAAAGTTTGTATGTGTTACTATTTACGAACATATTCAGAAAGAACTCGATGCATTTGCTACAATTATTATTTAACATTGTGGTATAGTTGTGACGGCATATAGCTTAGCGGTTAGGGATTTCGGCTAACAATCGTAAGTTTGTGTGTTCGATTCCCGGCAGCACGTTCTGTCTGAGCATGATACTTTATTTGACGTTCCTTCTGTCCACTCAGCTAGCAGAAATGGACTGTACCTGTAATTCAAAGGACTCAACTGCTTGCACGTTAATTACAAGAGTAGGCTGTTCCCTTGATTGGATCACCTTGAACACTCGCCTTCATAACAGACGGGGTGTCAATGATATACTTCCAGCAAACAACATTTCATTATTCAGTTTCACGTCCTGTCTATTGGAATATTCTTACATTCACTGATTGATCCAAAATAGTCCCTATCGGATTTAGGTATTATAAATATTGTATGATGTGTACACACACACACACACACACACACACACACACACACACACACACACACACACACACACACACACACATATATATATATATAGGTACGTTTTGATTATCGCATCCCCATTAGAAAAATTGCCATTAAAATATTGGGTTATCTCCCCTCTAAAAAGTTGATTTTATGTGGCGACAATAGATCGGATTAAAAGAGTTAGATCCTTTTGATTCAATACTTCAACACATGTTGAATTTCAGCCTCCTCAGTAGGCATGCTATGATTTGTTATAAAAACGTCATTAGGTTCAATAAGATGTTTAATTTTTTCAATTTGCATGTTTGTTAATTTTTTCAGTTTTGTATGATTTGTTATAAATATATTATCAGATTCAGTTAGATGTTTAATCATTTCACCTTTCATGTTTATTAATTTTTCCTTTTTTTTTTATTGAGGGTTAAACATTTTTTTTAGTTGGAGATAATCCAATTTTTCAATGGGTGTGAGATAACCAAAACGTACCTATATATATATATACATATATATATATATATATATATATATGCATTTACTCATTTATTATTTGTTTTTATATATATATATATATATATATATATATATATATACACACTGGCAGTGAAGGACGCTAAGTTATCGTCA
>NC_068984.1:106486603-106489041 GCF_001194135.2 Octopus bimaculoides | reverse complement strand
TGTGTGTGTGTGTGTGTGTGTGTGTGTGTGTGTGTGTGTGTGTGTGTATGTGTGTGCGTGCGCGTGCGTGTATGCATGCGTGTAGGGGGTATATATATATATGCATATGTATATGAGTGGAGGCGCACGGTTTAGTACTTTTTGTGTTGCACTCATGATCGTAAGAATGTGGTTTTCATTCCGAGACCGGATAACGCGTTGTGTTCATAAGTAAAACAACTTATTTCACATTGTCCCAGTTAAATGTTGTTTAGTTTCAACTTTTGTCTTGTACTTGAGATAATCATAAATATGTGAGGGTTTAACGGAATAGTAAACTGGCGAAAAGGATTAGTCCCGTGACTCACCGGCGTTCAGTCCTGTTGAAGATTTCTTTTTTCTGTTGGCAGTACCCCAACACGGGTACAGCCCTTGAGATGAAACTAGTAAAGGATATATATGTGTACACACCTCGCCAATAAATTATTATTCTTTCTGAAGGTTGTTTTATATACCTACCACAGACTGCTCGAAGCTTACAAAATTTCTACACTTAGATCCTTGGATCTTATAATTATATATATATGTAAAAGAATATGAGGAGTTTAGTTCACTTGTGATCTAAATGAATAGGTGCGCTGGGTGGGTAAGTGCTATAGTTGGTAGACCGTTAGTTTCTAAGATCACAGCTATGGCTGGATCTAGGAATTTGTGTTAGGGATCCGTTATGACATGTATATATTATATTAGAGGAAAAATCAAAACCAAGGCAAAACGATTATCTCAACACATTCAGAATAATTTAGGTGAATTTGAACTCTTATAGCCGTTTATCGACAGTTGAATCTATCTATCCTACGTGTGAAAAGATCTACTATTTGAAAGAATATTTTGGTTAAACCCTAAACGTTTAAGGCGAACGGGGTGTAAACCAGAGAACCGCCTCCGCTCTTGTCAGACAATATAGGGGAAGTATAATCTATAGTTTTCGTTAGAGGTGAGTTGTGGGCGCCATTGTTGTTTATCTGTTTGAGTTTCGATCGAGTGTCATACAGGTGAGCTTAGGGCTGATGAGAGTGTCTCACCCGAGGTCCTTTCAAGTTACTAGCAGACGTTTTAATTTATCACTAACTGCTAGCGGTTTCTCCCAGCAAATTAAGTTCATGCAAACACTAGGCTTAAAAAACACATCGTTAATCTCAGTCCCGAAGCGACACGCACCATTACTAGACAAATAAACCATTTCACTATAATTAGACAAACTAAAAACCCCGCTAGTAACTTGGAAGGACCACAGGTGAGACATTTCAAAATCCATTTCGAATTACATTCTAATTTCTTAAAACAAAACATGTATTGGCTAATGTAGTCCTAGATACATTATTTCTCAAAATTGAATTGGATGGTCAGCATTAGAACGCATTTGATGATATAGCCATTTGATGATATAGCCATCGTTCGACTCCAATTATAAATATAGAGAACAATTGATTGATCATTGATATATTGCAGGAACTTTTATGAATTTAAAGTAAGAAACCAAATATTACTGGCGAATAAAATAGCGAAAAACTTATATAGAAACTAAAAATTAATAACAAAAATTGAAGAATATATGAGTAAATCAATGAAAAGATTCGATGTATTTCGACTATTTTTAGATTGCTGTTCAATTCACCGATTTCTATTTCACGGTATATATTTAAAAAGTAGGATATTTTTCGGTCTTCAATCTATTTTCATATTTACACTGATTGTCATTTAATCCTTCAATACTTTCCTTTACCACAAGCTCGTCTTCTTCTACGTTTCTTCTTCAGAGTTTCTTTTTCTCTGCTCTCTAACACCGTTCGACTTATTACACCATCTGCATCATTGCAGGCATCCACTACCAAGCTTAGCTCCAGATAATTTTTTTCCTAATTTCTAATTTCGCAATCTCTCATATTTTATTTGTGACTTTCTTTGGTATATAATGATGATTTTACTGATTGCTTTTTCAACGTTCAGTCTCCTTAATTTTCCTCTCTCACACTCTCTTTCTGTTTCATTTTCTCTTCCTTTCTTTTTCTTTCTCTTTGTTATTCTTAGATCTGATTTAATTTCCACACCGATTGACTCCTAGTTTTTGTTTTCTAAGTAAAGCTTGTGGATCTAAAATATATATTTGAAGAATTTGGTGACAGATATTTTAAAGTCTCCGTTATGTATCAAGAAACGATTGAGTAGTTCAGTGGCTAGTATCAGAACAAAGAAATATGTTATATTAGAAACAAAGCACAAACGACGCAGTGATCGATGAAATAAAATTAAGGGATTTTGAGTTTCATATGGGAGAAGACATTCAGTACTAAACCACTGGATAGGCAGAGAAACTCTGAGTAGGGGGGAGTTAATCATCAACTAATTTCAAACTGTATATACATGTGTGTACATATGCATATATATATATATATATA
>NC_068984.1:106483270-106486333 GCF_001194135.2 Octopus bimaculoides | reverse complement strand
GTGAAGGCAGTGGGGTACAATTTGCATGGGTTTGCATGAAAGAAGGATCACAAACTATGTATGGTTTCATTGTGTGAAAGGGGGTTAATACAATTTTACCCAGAAATCACGTTTTCAAAAATTTTAATTCCCCCCATCCCCACCTCAATTTCTTAATTTGTAACACTTTTGGGATTTTCTGTTTTTTTATTCACGTAGAAAAATACAGAGATTACGAATCTGGGAAGTTTATATTTTTTTAAAGTTTAATTTTTTTTCACGAAACATTCAATGCTCCGTCCTCCACTTCGGCTATTCATCACCTACCCGCATTCAAGAATCTAAGATCTCTCAATGTTTAATTTTCGTCTGTTGTTTCACGCATGCGTAGAATTGTACTGAAATAGCAGACGTAAAAAATACCAGACCACCACCAGAAAACCAGCATGCTAGAAACAACAGGTAAACGACATTATTTCTGAGGAAACTACTCCGCTTTCCAAAAGGCTACAAGTGAAATATTGGGAGTTTGTAGGTTTTTGAAAGTGGAGAGGTGACTGATGGATGTTTGGGAAGAAGATTTTAGTATTTTTTTAAGAAAAAAGGAAGAAGAAATGCCTTAAAGATTCGTACTCACTGTTTTTTTTTCCCCGTGGATTACCGAGAAAAATATTTGGAAAAAGTAAAAAGATGAAAAAGTTGGGGTGGGGAGGGAGAAAATTAAAATATTGAGAACGGAATCGTAGAAGTTTAGGAAAAAAATAAGTTGGGAACAAATGTCACTTCGGACATGCTAGAAACAACAGGTGAAGTAAAGATTTCTGGGAAGAACTTCTTTTAAGTTTCCATCGAAGATCAGGTTATTAAATACGCTCATCACAAACACAAATTGCAGAAAAGAAAAAGGTCATTTCAATTGGATTTGAGGTGTAATTTTGCGCGTCTACAAAGCAAGAATTAACATAATTCGTACAGAAGTTTTACCTAGTGTGGGGGTGTATGTGCATGCCTACGGGCTTGTGTGCATGCATGTGTGTGTGCGTGTGTGTGTGTGTGTGTGTGTGTGTGTGTGTGTGTGTGTGTGTGTGTGTGTGTGTGTGTGTGCGTGTGTGTCTGTGCGTGCGTGCATGTGTGTACCAAAGGAAATTATCTTATGGTTTTCTTTAGATTGAATTAGCAAAGTTGTCAACTCGAGCATATGGTTGATCATATGGAATCATATGATTGTTCGTTAATTTCTGTAAAATTTAAAAGATTTTTTTATGCTTTGAAGAGACCAGAAATTGAAAAAACGGAGCAAGTGAAAAGGCCACATTTGCTTTGAAGTGAGAGCAGGAAGTGAAAGAGAAAAAAGGGAAAGAGGTCTGTATGTGTATATGAAATGGACGTGTATGTGTCTGTGTGTACCTGTGTGCGCGTGCGTAAAAGAGAGAAAGTGAGTGAAGGTGTGTTATCATGTATGTATTTTTTGCATGTATGTGTAAGTGGCACTCGCTCGTGCTCTCTCTCTCTCTCACCCACACACACACACACATTATTTTTCATATACACGTACATAAATACATATGCATACATCTTCTTTGTGTGTGTGCGTGGGCATGTGTGGGAGAGAGAGAGTGTGAGTGGCTGTATTTCCTCATAACATATAGAGAAATGGATTTCAGATAGTAAAATCACAAAAAAATTGCAATGGATATGCCTCTGGGCGTTATTAGACTGTAGAAAACCGCAAATATTTCACTAAAATGTGGATATTATCCCTGTGTAATTGGGCATTGTTGTAAAATCAACCATTTCAAGCGTTTTTTTTAATGCTTTTCTCAAAATAACGTTGTTGACTATGTGTTGCAATCTTTAGGTCACGATATTTCCGAAAATAATTGATGTAATAGGCTGACATTTTGCCTTTTGCATGTGTATTACTTTGTTACGTGCCTAGATGCTGTTCTAGCGTGACTAGATTCAATATATTTGTTCATCTTCCAGAGATATGTGAATGCTATTACCCAAGGATCAAAAACGCTTGAGCTGCTGCATATGGCTATGAGCCACCCCACTACGAAATCTAGGCCAATCTTTGACTCAGCATCTAGTCTGTACCCCAATACGTTGGGATTCCAATCTGGTAGAGCATATCATCTTTGACAGTTCGGTAGAAAAACTGACCTAAAGTAAGGGTATATTTGCCTTGTCGGTCATTTTGAATTTATAATTAAGTCATGAACAGATACCGTGGAAATTTGAATATTATGTTTTTTGATAGAACTAACATTGTTCTTCATGTTTGCCATATTTGATTTGCCTGGGTTTTATTCTTGCTGAGTGAGAGCATCTTCAATTTAGAAGTATTTTCCTACGCCTGGGGTGTTAGTCTTACCTCAATGAAATTTTTTCGGTGTGGTTTATTTTAATACTATATTTATCTGTACATTTTCATAAATGTTTGTCTGAGTAGAATTCTACGCTTGCGTGAAACATCGGACGAAAGTGAAACATTAGAAGCAAATCGAAATATTGCCCGAAAAGACTTGAAAATTGTGCGACACGACTTCATTTCCGAGGTTATATTAGTGGTAGAAAAGAGTTGTTGTGCCAAAAACATAGTTTATTTGGTACATAGACGATAAGCAGCTTTCTTTATTACAGTAAAGATGTGACTAATTCGGTTAAACATTACTTTCATTATTCATACATAGTCACTCTCATAATGCAACACTTTGTAATTTGAGTTCAAACTGAAAGTCTGAAATTATTTTCATTTTTCCAATGAAATGTGGTCGTTGTAGAGCAGTGTATTTCAAATAACTACAGCTGTTGAGACAACATAGAAAATATGTAAATGTAAATAAAGTTTATTCGGTAGCCGAAAGATTACTGAATCTTTAGATACCCCATACGTCAAAGTCGGCAGCTCAGTTTCCGAATGTATATTTATTAATATACAAAGCATACTTTGTATATTAATAAATAAGCTATGAATGTCGTCCAATCGATGTGTTTTGTTAATCTGAGATTTTCTCCACTTTCTGATTATTTGTGTTATATATATATATAACACAAATAATCAGAAAGTGGAGAAAATCT
>NC_068984.1:106482259-106483155 GCF_001194135.2 Octopus bimaculoides | reverse complement strand
ATATATATATATAGTTAGATATAGATATAGATATGTATGTATGTATGCATGTATGTATGTATGTATGCATGTATGTATGTATGTATGTATGTATGTATGTATGTATATGTATATATATGCTATATGTCTGTGTGTAGACAAGCAAACATATCAAGTTTGCCTATTTCTCCGTTGACTAATGAAAATGATGAACAACCGTAACCGAATTTCAACCCTTACTGGGGTCTCATCAGTGGTTGTCTAAATAACCGGACCAATTCCAGAGAAATAAGTAATCAATCTATTTATATACACATCCAATCTAATAGCCCCAGTTTGCTGGAACTAATTTGAATACTGTAAGAGTTTAGCAATACATTTAATATCAGTCTTATCATCGCGAAACCCATTTGACATAGTGTCAATGTATGGTATAATAACCCTTTCTACTAAAGGCACAAGGTCTGAAACTTTCTGGGAGGGGACTAGTACATCAACATCGACCACAGTGCTCGATTGGTACTTATTTTGTCGACCCTTAAAGGATGAAAATCAAAGGTGACCTCAGCGGAATTTCAAGCTAGAACGTAAAAACGAACGAAAAATACGATATAATACATTCAATCATACCTAGTATAAATATATCAAACATGAATATATCAAATATAAATTTTCTCTGTAAATCAAGAAAATAAGCTACGCCTTAATCGATTTTTAATTTTTATTGTTATCTCATTACCGGTGACTACATCACTTGTTCAATACTAGAGAAACAAGTAGCCAACCCACATCAAATCCAGTAATTCCTGTTCTCTCGAGCTACTAATTAGTTACATCTTTCTCTCGTTCACTACCTCTCTCTCCTTTCTTTATATATCTACTACACAAACACACACACACACACACACACACACACA
>NC_068984.1:106479203-106480010 GCF_001194135.2 Octopus bimaculoides | reverse complement strand
AAACTACTAAGACATCACAAAAACTCTGAGTAACAGTTTTTCTGGTATCTTTGTAGCTTTATTAATAAAGCATATTACTCTACCTCCGGTATTCGAGTACTATTTTTTCATCTTGTTTCATATTTATGTGCTTACTCTGGTATGTGTGTGTGTGTGTGTGTGTGTGTGTGTGTGTTTGTGTGTGTGTACGTAATTATGATTGTGTGTGTGCCTCTGTGTGTGCCTCTGTGTGTGCCTCTCTGCGTGCGTCTGTGTGTGCCTCTCTGTGTGCCTCTGTCTGTGTGTGTGTATGTGTAGTAGAATAAGAAATAGAAAGTCCAGTCTTTAGTGCAGTATAATGTATATGAAAAAATGAAAAGAAATGACTTTTCTGATAATTTTTCCACGTTAATACTTAGCAGTTTAAATTTATAAACATCTATTTATCAAACTTGAAAAATTATCGGGAAAGCCATTTCTATTCATCTTTTCAAATATATATACATATATTTGTTGTTGGCACTCCGTCGCTTACGATGTCGAGGGTTCCAGTTGATCCGATCAACGGAACAGCCTGCACGTGAAATTAACGTGCAAGTGGCTGAGCACTCCACAGACACGTGTACCCTTAACGTAGTTCTCGGGGATATTCAGCGTGACACAGTGTGACAAGGCTGGTCCTTTGAATTACAGGCACAACAAAAACAGGAAGTAAGAGTGAGAGAAAGTTGTGGTGAAAGAGTACAACAGGGATCGCCACCATCCCCTACCGGAGCCTCGTGGGGCTTTAGGTGTTTTCGCTCAATAAACACTCAGAACGCCCGGTCT
>NC_068984.1:106477248-106478859 GCF_001194135.2 Octopus bimaculoides | reverse complement strand
TAGTACTATTAAAAAACTCACCATTTTAATTCGTCTCCTTCAAAGTATTCGCCTTGGGAAAGAGTAAGCCTGACGAATAAGTGGTCTGTTTTGCTTGACAAGGAATGTTTGGACGACGTGGGCGCAATCAGTGGGTGCGTTGGCATGGTGGAGTTGCCAGTTCTTTGCTGCTCACAGGTCGCGTCGTTTTAGCCGCACAGCTTCACAAAGGTGACAAAGAACCCACGGGTAGTGTTCTTTGTTAATTGTAACCAAGTTCTTGGCAGAATTTGTTACAGTATCTTTGCTCAATGTGCTCGGTCATCTTAATTCAAAACGAAAAATAGCATAGCACACTCTTCACATCTGTACTCAGTGTGTCACTGAGGGTGAATAGCGGAACCTACAGACATGTACATGTTAGTGCATGCTCAGGAAGAACGCGACGACTTAATACCCATGCGGATTTTGCTCACGCATTATTATTTTGTGCAAAAAAATTAAGATCATATACTTTTTTACTACACCTCCTATACACATATGCGTCTATGTGTCAGTCTGTGTGTGTGTGAGAGAGAGTATGTGTCAGTCTGTGTGTGTGTGAGAGAGAGTGTGTGTGTGTGTGCGTTATATATATACATATATACGTATACATATATATATATATGTGTGGGGAGGGAGAGAGAGAGAGAGAGAGAGAGAGAGAGAGAGAGAGAGAGAGACGGAGAGGGAGAGAAATGAGTTCAAGAAGAACAAGTCAAACATTTTGGGGATCCAAAAAGATAGAAAAATTTATTTCTAATAAAGATTCATCATATTTATAAAAATCAACCAGGGCAAGTAATAAGAATATGAAAATAATATGTGAGGAGTTTCGTTATAGGTATTAAAAATATACCATAAAAAAAAAGAATTAAATATGGAGAAAAAATGTTGAATCAGAAATAGATTTATTACAAAACTGGATTCAATGAATACGTACGTTTCGAAAAACAATGCAAATATGTAAGAAAAAATTTTTAATCATAGTAATTATAATTAGAATTAAATTTATGCATTGTCATTCTCATCAGTGTGAGGAATCTTTGGAAGAACATCAAGAAAGTTTAATAAGATGAAATAGAATAAAATAAAATTAAAATAAGATACAATAAGAGAACACAGATGTGGCAGTAAGGGAAAATCGGATAATTTACAAACCAAGTTGTGAAAGGGAAAATAATGATAACAACAATAATAATAGTGAGAGAGACGAAAAAAGAAAAAGAAAGAATTGAAACGCCGGCATTTTTTATTTACTGCCGACAAGGAGCGGCGCTTGCGTGACAGATTTGAAAAGTTAGAATGTATAAGCATGGGGCAGATACTGGATTGCCTGGTGTATATATGTTTAAGCTGGGTGTACCTGTTGAAGAAGACTTCGCCTGGAAAATTATTTTATTTGCTAAAATAAGTCAGAAATCATTGGTCCAAGAGCTAGATGGTAAATGTTTTTATTTTTCATTCCTTTCAAAGCTTTATCCCTAATAGTGGTTTGGAACTTAGCTGTTCTTTCTAGCGTTCAAAGAATCCTATGATGGATACCTCTTATGCGTTTAAATGTACACTGTATATATATATATATATATATAT
>NC_068984.1:106470915-106477238 GCF_001194135.2 Octopus bimaculoides | reverse complement strand
CTAGATTCACATAGACAAAATCTCAAATGTCTCTACATATATATAGCAAATAAAAAAAACGAAGGACAAACACAAAAAAAAAAGACAAGGCGAGTACGTGGTACATGTACATTAGCAGACGCTCATGGAAGGAAAGAAAGGTGGTTTTTCGTTTCGATATATATATATATAATGCAAATTGGTTGAAATTCACTACAGCTGTTTGAGACAAGTTTTTTGTTTCATTGATGAACATAATTGCAGCATGAAAAAATATTTCTTTCATTTGAATAAAAATTGTAATCCAGAACTTGAAATCTAGTATTTTGCTCATAAAGAATATAGAATGTATTTTGACTCTAATATCCGTGACGATCGAGAGAATGAATGGGAAAAGGCTACTTTGACATTATATTTCAGGCATAATAAACCTGTCAACACAGCAGAACTCATATCCAGTTAGACCTAAGTTATAGAGTTGAAAAGCATTGGCGCCAAACGTTTACATCATGCACATCCAGTGGATCCAGTGAAATTGCTGTGTTGGGGAGATAGGTGTCTTTTCCTTTACAAGTTCGTGTCACCTGACTGTATTTTTTCCACTCAGATACAATAGAGATATTTGCATGCAACAGGATACAGAGATTGAGAGACAGAGAGAAACAAAGACAGGGAAAGAGAAAGGGAACACTCTGGAATGTTCGAGAAAGAATGAAGGATGGAAGACAAAAAATTAAACACCGGTCTCCTGAAAATAAGCAAATTGTTTCTGTATAACAATAACCGATATAATGTTGTTTGGTTGATTTCTACATTCACACTTTACAACGAATAAAGAGAAGCGTAGACAGAGAAAACAGAAGTACAGTAACAATTAACATAAATTTACCAAAAACACTTTACGTATGAGACTTTGTAACAAGCGAATCAAAATCAAGCTATTCATTGCAACTGCCGAATCAGTATTGTTATATTGTTGTGAAACATAGACACTAACCAAGAACTCATCAAACGGATTAGGTGGCTGCTACACAAGGAAGCTGCGAATTACCCTAAATGTGAAATGGCAGCATCATATGACAAGCGAATGCTTTTGAGGAAGCTTGCCGAAAGTTAGAGAAAAGATGAAGCAAAATCAGTTTCGACTTTCTGGTCGCTGCGTGCGTCACCCTGAAGCATCCAAATTAGTCTTGTGGAACTCACTTCATGATGATATAAGAAGGAAATGTTGTCACACTTACATCGACAAATTGGTCGCATACGCTGGCCTGGAGTGTATCCGGGGTCTCGATGCAATGATATTGGACCGAGAAGTGTGACGGGTAAGCTTTGTTGTTGCAGCCTGGGTTGAAACCCGGTCATAAAAAGAAAATGAGAAATTTCTGAAAACTCCACATCATTTTAATGAAATTTTTGCATAGATAGCTTATCTATGGTACAGATTACGATTATGCTGATAGAATTTGGAACAATAGCAATATATATTATTTATTACAAATATACAACCGAGAAAATCGTTCCATTTCTTTTAATTAAGATGATAATTTATTTTCTTCTGAAAGTTAGAATTCATTTCATCTACTTTGGTCAATTTAGTCAACTTGACCTTTCGCGACGGTACCCCAGAATGGCTGCAATTTATTGAATGGTGGCAAAATTTACGTCTAGTGTCATATAATGGGCAAGATTCTAGTAGTTATTTTTATTTGGTTTCCCGATATCTATAGAATTTTACGTACATAAGCACATACATACAGACCCACATACTCATACATACATTCATAAGCGCACACACGCACACATACATATATACACATACACATGCATACACACATGTACACACATGTACACACATACACATACACACATGTACACACATGTACACACATACACATACACGCACACGAATAATACACACACATACAAACAGGCGCGCGCGCACGCACACACACACACACACATGCGCACATGCTACGAAAATACAATAATACTTTATCTCAATAGGTCCAAAAACGATTTGTAATGTAAATGATTATCAAAAGACAAAACAAAAATCAGTGACAGAAATACAGGGAAGAATTCTTTATAAAATGGACAACGATATACAATGTAACCTAATCAAAACATATTTCTACGGTTCGTCTTATTAGGTAGAATGTGCGAAAGCCTTTAAACATTCCGGCTGATATGTGCCGTAACTGCTAATAAAATATATCCATATGTTCAAAATGTATTCACATGCCTTAGCCTCCTTTCCCCGGCATACGCTACATCATTGTGAGGTCACGTAGTGACACTTAATGTCTTCAAAACGTGTCATCAGGTTGAGCATTTGCGTATGTGTGTGGACGTATGCGTGTGTTTTTCTAAGCCGCTCATACAAAGAATGACACGTAATATTTCAAACTAACAAAACGCTCATTAAATATGCAACACGGTATCACTACTTAGGGAATCTATAAAATAGCATTGCGATATATTAGTTATATTAACTAACCTTTCAGTATGTATATGAACGGCCTATGCTTTAATATGCTATGTCAGCCTTTAGGCTCTTAATTCTTTGATGGTGTCGTAAGGGCGCTGTCGTAGCAAACAGCATGTCTTGGGTATTTTAGGCTTGGCAGTCTAACCACCACCGCACTGGCAACGTTCGATTTCTTCAAATCGGGTAGGAGACAGACATAATGAAAGACTTAGAGAAACAGGAATTAAATTATTTATTTAGCGACCCTGAATGGATGAAAAATTAAGACTCAGTGCGATATGAACTCAGAGTGCGAGGCATCGGAACGATTAACGCACAGTAATTTATCCGACAAACTAAGGAATTTACAGAACCACATAAACACACATGCACACACATACACACAATTTATCCGACGAACTAAGGAACCTACAGATAGAGACAGACCGCCTATATTGTTGTATATGTGTGTGCATGAGTGTATATTTATATATGTACGCACAGACACACACACGGTCAGAAGGACATAGACAGACTCAAGTACTCGGTCTCTCTCACATACACACACAAAGCATCCGTTTTTTTTCTGTTCTTCTCTAAATGGATTCAGGCATCGGATTACAAATGTCTATTCATTGGTTTTACTCCGAGATATCGACATTGGTGTTTGTTAAGTACTTGTTTCATGAAATCTGGAGGAGAGGAAAAACAAAATCGACCAGGCCTAAATGAAGATAACCGAGACAGTTTACCTCAAAATATATTTACTAAAGAGAGCGAGATTTTGCCATCCCATACTTATACACACATTCAAATACGGTCAAACATACACATAAAGTGCATGAGCGTGTATATAAGCGCAGAAGTTGGTGTGTAGTAAGAAGCTTGCTTACCAACCACATGGTTTTGGATTCAGTCCCACTGCGAGGCACCTTGGTCCAGTGTCTTCTACTATAGCCTCGGGCCGACCAGTCTTGTGAGTGGATTTGGTAGGCGGATAGAGAAAGAAGCCTGTCATGCATGTGTGTGTGTGTGTGTGTGTGTGTGTGCGTGTGTGTATTTGTATGTGTGTCTGTGTTTGTCCCCCAACCATCGTTTGACAACCGATTTTGGTGTGTTTACGTCCCTGTAACTTAGTGGTTCGGCATAAGAGACCGACTAGGGTTACAAAGAATAAGTCCTGGGGTCGAATTCTTCGACTAAAAGCGGTGGTCCAGCATGGCCGCAGTCAAATGACTGAAGCCAGTAAAAGAATAAAAGAATATATATATATATTCATATATACACACACTACGGAAGTTAAGTTGTTTCCGTGTATGGCCATCACTTGAGAAGTTGAAAATTTATTGGAAGTTACCACAGACTGTTTACTTGTTTTAGGATTAAGCGAGCTGTATTGCATAGACAACCTTTTCTAGATGTTATCATCTGATTAACAGATGAGCAACGCTATCTCTAGAAAGAACTTCTCACTCATTCAAGACACTGCCAATTCTCACCATGTCCATAGTTTAGGAAAGAAGCAACTAATACCCCAAACTAGAAATTGCATACTTCCTGATAATTGAACTGGAATTACAAAAGTGCACGAATGTGCCAATAATCCTTGCTATATAGCACGGAAAGTTTTGAAACCAAGAATGATAAAAAAAATTTTAAATGAAATTATAAGGCTTTCTTGGATATTTTGTTCAAAATATTCGTTCTGAATATTTTGAATATATTTTGCCTGAATATTTTACACAATTTGTCTCACTCAATTCCTGAGAGACCAATACTTGTCCTTCAATGTAATCGGGTGATGATCAGGTTGGGAAAAAGAAGTGACTGAATATATTCCGAAAGATTTTTAACGAATAATGTCAAGCTGTCTGAAATGAATGGAAACGAAAATTTGTGAGTTTGATATGATTGTAAAAGGGCGTTTGATTATAAGTTCATACCTACGGAAATCATTGCATTTGACAAAAGCACCTTCGACCTTAATCAAGAAAATCTTAGTCAAGACTCCTCTACTTTGTGACTGAAATCAAAAAGATAGTATCCACTGTTATGTCTTTCGGAGGGATTATTATAAGGAAAAAGACGGTCTGTTCCTTTGTATGTCTTAGTAATATATCTAGTGTCATTCCTTTTATAAGCAACCATGGATTATGTGCAATCTACAGCAGCAGGTGACACTAAAGTAATATATCTTTTCTTTTGTGGGAGATCTAAAGGCCAACTTGGAAATAAAATAGAAATTCCACTGACAACTGAATTCAATCATATTTTCAGCGGATATAGGAATAGGATTTGACAGAAACGAATATAAACATTTATTAGCTAAATGCGGAAATACTATTCCTCAACCAAGAACTTTTGCATCAATGAAGGACAACGCTCTGACCCTGTCAACCATGTTTCGATCACACTCCGTTCTAATTTCTCAAAATTAAGCAAGACAGCCATTAACAATGACGTTCCTCAACTACTTCGAATATCATTCTCCTAAATTACTACCAGTAGGGAAGCTATAAGTCCAGATCTAATGAAGACCGACATTTTATGTCATTCAAAATTGTGATAACGTCAAAGATAACTTTGTTATCAGAAACACTGAAAACAGAAACCATATAATGAATGACTAGGTAATGTATACTATACTTTTGCTAATAGTTTTAGGTGCCTATGTTGTTAAGAGCAGGCAGAGGCATCCACTAGGCCCTCCCATTCTTAAGCCAATGGACATTCTAGGATTCGACATATGGAAAAAAGAGAAGGTTGTGCCCGATTGATACTCATTTCAATTGAGTAGATTGTATTAACTTCGCTACCCGCTCTGGGAATAGAAACCATGATCTTATGATCGACGAGGTCCAACACTATAGCTACATACGTATTTTATCACTAACTCGTATATTTATGCAGCTCCGTATTCATATAAAGTAGTAGAAGCAATAGAGTGCGATTTTGATCAAACTTAAGGTGAACTTATGGCGTCTATTTCGTGTTGCTTCGCTAAAAATTAGATTTGATTTTGTTTTTTATTTCTTGTAAAACAATAACATGTTAAAGCACGGTGTGTGTTGAAAATGTGTTTAAGGAAAACCTATGCTGTCAATTTACCTTATATCCTTCATTAACGAATTTCATATAGTCACAATCATTTTATGCAGGCGTTTAATTACGTTTAGTAGGAAAATGAAGAACATTACTCTATTTCATCAATGTTTATTATATTTTCGTATTTCAAAAATTTTGTTAAAACGTGATATTACATGATTTGAATAACTAGAAAAATTCATATTCGAAATCATAAAATACTATGATTTATTTATATTATTTCCACTGTTTGCAGTATGGATATGTATATTAAATTTAACTTTGGTTTTAACTGAAAAATATTTCTTCAGATACAAACTAAATATTCTGCCATTACATACAAATGTTTTAAATCACATTAAAAGTAGAGTGAAATCTTTTACTACTGACATGTTTAGTTGGTTTTATCAGTAATACTGTATGTTAATGACGCATGTACAAACAAACAATCGATAAAGATTCATAAAGATTCATATTATTTCGGTTCTAATACCATCGTGGAAGTAGCAATCGGTATTTAAACATTTGATAGCTTTCTAAAATAAAATTATAGATAGAAAATAATTTTTATAATTACTTTTATTATTATTATTATTACTATTATTATTATTATTATTATTATTATTATTATTATTATTATTATTATTATTATTATTATTATTATTATTATTTGTTGATTCACTTGCATAAAGGAGGATATGGATTTTCTCACAACATTTTAATGCAACTGATTTTCTATATTTTTATTATGAGATAATTTACAGGGTATAAAATGGATATATTTATATTTAAT
>NC_068984.1:106469926-106470411 GCF_001194135.2 Octopus bimaculoides | reverse complement strand
CATATATATACATATAACAGGTTACTTATTGATATATATATATATATATATATATATAAGAGCGACCAAAGTGTACGTACGCCGCTATATTTATATAAAAATGAATGCCAAAAATGGGACAAGAACGCAAAACATCCAGACAGTTAAATGATACAGAAAAAGGGACAACAAAGCATCCAGACAGACGATACAAAGAAAACAAGGACAGGTCATTCGGAGTTTTCTTTCTTCAGTTGAGTTCCAGATCATCTTTGCGATTTCAGCTGGTTATACTTGAGACTGCTTCAATCTGGCTAGCCTCAAGGAAAAGCTAAGCTAAGAGCACTAGATTCCTTGGAAGAAAGCAGCGAATGTATACGAAGTCAATGACGGAAAAAACGGGAAAATGGTACAAATACATATGCAAATAAAGGACATTAACAACAGGTGTCTTTCGACTAAGGACGAATTAGATTAAGCTGGCGTGTGTGGAAGTGAAGTCTTAC
>NC_068984.1:106467663-106469807 GCF_001194135.2 Octopus bimaculoides | reverse complement strand
TATATATATAACACGTTACTTTTGATTTCTCGTTGTAAACTAACAGAAGTCGCTAGTGCCATTGAGTATTCAGTTTTCATAGTTGAATCACTCGTCTTGACAAACAATTCACAGGGGCGGATAGCTATACACAGTCAGTTTACTCTACTGTGTTGCGCATCATTCATAACATCTGCTATCACGAACAGAACAACAATCGGAGTCAAACCGTGGATTTAATCGCAAGGGAGTCTAAATGCGACTAATCTATCGCTAAGCACACAAACACATAAAACGAAAGCAACACTGTGCAAGCCAGGAAATTTTAAGTTATACAGTTCTAATTTTTGCAATGAGAAACTGTCACCACAAATGCTATTTACAATCAAATGTAATGAATGATAGCGTATCTTGCGAGTAAATGCATCACAGCAGTAAGATTTGCACCAAAAATACATAAATTGGAGATTTAATGCTCTGTAGGCTTGATCAGCTGTGATTCAACTAATTGTTTAATATAGTTCACTAGTTTCATATAAATTTAAAATAAACCGAAGTGATTTGATTTTCTTTCAAAAAAATACTTTTGTCATTAAATTCCCATATTTTACGTCTCTAGAGAACGACAGTTTACAGTCAATTCAATTTTATTGTCGCTGCAAATTTGCAGATATGCGCACAACGAAAGGACACAATTATTTATAGTATAAGTGAGTGCACTCACACACACACACACACACACACACACAAACACACACACACACACACACACACACACACACACACACACACACACACACACACACACACACACACACACACACACACAATCACACGCACTAACACACAACACGCCACAAACACACCTCACACCGCACACACACACACACACAGACAACACGCGCGCACACACATACAGATACACACACACACACAAATGGTTTTAAATATATTCTGATGCTGGTGAGACTGAGTTAGTAAAACTGTCAATGAATAAAGATGAACCTTCATTTACATTTGGCAATACTTAGATTTTCCAGCTCCGCACATTTACAGACATATACATAAACTCACACACACAAACTCACACATAGTACATACATACATACATACATGTATGTATGTATATATACACACACGTACATACATATACATGCATATATATGCATATATATTTACATCTACACACGCAAATACGCACATGCCCTCCTATATTATTATTAGTAGTAGGAGTAATATTAGTATTAGTATTTTACTAAAGCATAAGTTTACAGTTTTACGAATGTGTGTCGATAATTTTAGTCTCTTAAGAATTTAATGAGAGAAAATTGGTATGCAGGTTATTTGATATAATTAGGGAAGGAGAAAAGAAAGAAGGAAAATATAACTCAAAGGATGGATTCGAAGCATAAGGAAGATAAGGTGAAGTTGTGTTATGTGATTTAATTTAAAATTATAGCTATTATATACCGTATTTGGTAGCAGGCTTACTATTTAAGAATAGTATCTTGTATTAAGATTTAATACACGAGAGCAAATGATAAATGAAATTAAATTTAAATTCAGTAAGAAATGGCCCAACTCTAAAACAAAATGACAGAAATACGTTTAAAATATTTAAAATTCTGGTAACTATAGATGAGAAAAATAAAATACAATCAAGAGGAAGTAAAAAAAAACGGGAGTTCATTGAGGTGAGAGGTTCTTGAAGCGACGCAGTTGAAATTCTGAAATCAATAATACTAAGAGAAAAACTGCCTTATACAGTACCGTGCAAAAGTCTTCGGCCACTTGAAACTATTGTAAATTTCTACTAATTGCCAACTTGTAAGTGGATGTTTCTCATTGCGTTTTTTACAGGTGAAACATTAGTTGTGTTATAGAGTCATTTCCATACCTATATATACATTTTGTAGTAGAGGTTCTGAATGATAGGGCAAGATGCAGGACGACCACCAAAAATGGCTATGCAAGTTTTCGGCCGCCTCACATAAACCAATCAAGATAGTGTTTTAAAACAGAAAAATGTTTACAACGAAAATTTATTACATAATGTTCGTTTCGCTTTCTAATAAGCGATATTTGTCAGGAGGCCTCCAAGAAAGGGAAACGACCCACGTTACACAACGAAAACAGTGAAATCCTGCACCCATATATGCATATAT
>NC_068984.1:106466326-106467558 GCF_001194135.2 Octopus bimaculoides | reverse complement strand
TATATATATATATATATGCATACATACATACATACATACATACATACATACATACATACATACATACATACATACATACATATATATCTGTTTTATGGTACTCTGATCACTGAGGTAATATGTATTTCTCCAGAATTCGCTATTTTATCTTTATCTAGTCTAACGATCCTCCATATTTGTTTTCGTTCAGTTTCCTTGTATGTCTCCACTTTCCTGTTTTTGTTACCAGCTTTGACACTCCATAAATCCCAAATTTTATTTTGGCTTTTGTGGGAGCAACTGCCATCGAATACTCATATTGTCGTTAAATGCTCGAAATGAGGAGTATATGGTCGTTCTTTATGTTACTTGCCCTGTTTTCCATTTGTTTCTCTCGTTGTTTGCGTATTCAACTCTTGTTTTCGTATTTCATGTTGTTTACGGTTTGTGACGTCCTGTACCCATATATGCATATATATATGTATGTGTACACAAGGACAATTATGTAGGCATATGTGTGCACACGCACACATATGTAGGCATATATGCGTATATTGTAAACGTTTTAATAAGAGGGAATGCCTATAAAAATCTTGAGATAATAGTAGGAATGATATATAGGAAGGAGATATTGGTAAACAGCTGTATTATAATGAAGGAAAATGAAATGTTGAATAGATTATTGCGATAAACAATAAACTATAAAGGATTTGAAAATATGCCTTAGAATTTTAGAGGCAATATAATCGGGATATCTCAACATGGAACGATTATTAGGATGGGAAAATGAACAGAGGGAATTTAAGGAAATAGTACAAGAAAATATAACAAATGAGTTATCCAATAGATGGAAATACATACAAATTAACCACTAACATGGCAGAAGCATTGCAATGTTGACAAATGCTGGGATGTAATGACATGGAGAAAACATATGATGTTTACTGGGATGTAATGTTAAGAAATACATATAAAATCAAAGCATTAGCGGCAAGATATATGCGCATAAAATATCGCTGTATTTCATTATAGACAGAAATGCTTATATAGATTTACAAGTGAATACATAAACACACACACACACTCACACACACATATAAAAACACAGACATACACAAACATATGTGACTATATATAGAAGTAGATATATGCCTATATATACATATATATGTTTATGTATATATATATATATATACATATTTATATATATATATATATATATATATACATATATATATGTGTGTGTGTGTGTG
>NC_068984.1:106465097-106465771 GCF_001194135.2 Octopus bimaculoides | reverse complement strand
ATATATATATATATATATATATATATATATATATATATATATATATACATCCCATCCCAAAAAGGCAGAGAGACGGGGAAAATGGCTTGTTGTCACGTGTTATCAACAGACGGAGGGGGAAGACTGTCCCATCGTTAGACGATGTATGAGGGTTCTGCAATTCCTTGCCGAACAACCACACAGATGATTTGTTTAAAATGATCAAATATTTGCGTTCACATAAGCTCAGTTCCTCCAACGAATCGACATTACCTGTATATCTCGAATCGACATTACCTGTACCATGTCAAATGACGAAATGATCACAGAGAAAGCTGAAATGAAGTGCTTTGCTCAAGAATACAACGCAACGCCCGCACCGAGAAACGAACCCACGATCTTGCAATCGTAGATGCGACACCATAACCACTAAGCCATGCGCCTTATACATGTATATACATATATATGTGCATATATATATACATGTATTATTCATAAATATATATTTATATATAGATATACACACACACGCACATATATATATATATATATATATGTGTGTGTGTGTGTGTGTGTGTGTGTGTGTGTGTGTGTGTGTGCTTGTGGATCAAAATAGTTTGAATCAAACTCTTTTGATCTATACATGTGACTCCTAATAAGTATGTTGAGTGCCCTCCTTTCGTTTGTCTACTCAC
>NC_068984.1:106442333-106459099 GCF_001194135.2 Octopus bimaculoides | reverse complement strand
GTGTGTGTGTGTGTGTGTGTGTGTGTGTGTGTGTGTGTGTGTGTGTGGGTGTGTGTGTGTGTGTGTGTGTGCGTGTGTGTGTGTAACGAACTGTAAGTATGAACCATCAGCAATTGGAATTTGTTTAAAATGCCTTTTAATATTTTTTGTTAATCTTCTGGAATCTAAAGATCCATGTTGACAAAAATCACCAATTATTCACTCAGAATTCAAGCACAATTAAGCTCCACCATTGTAGTGATACATTTAGGACGCCAGTTCTTTTCTGTAATAACTGCAGAATCTAACAGAAGGCAAAAGACTACGTTTTGTAGACCATAGTATATAGGAGAAATACTTCATACTACTAAACCGGTTTCATTTTTTATTTCTATATCTATTTGGAAGCGGACTAGGATTTCTGTATGCGTTACACGAAGACATTTCATTATCCCAATATAAGAAACTTTCTGAAAGAAACAGCCTTTCTCTTTGATTAAGTTACGTAAAAGTAATGGAAAGTAAAAGTCGCGGATTTAATTTATCAATGCTTGTGTGAGATCTACACTATATATTTACATACGTCTCAATTGTAGTTAAAATGGAAATTGACAGAGAAGATCATGTGGCATCATGGGTAGACAACCAAAAGCTTCTTTTATTAACAATTGATTGTCATAATTTAATCTAGTTATTGCTGTGTTCCTGGCATGAATATGTTATGCCTCAATCCTGATCGGAATTTTTTTACGTACTTTGTCAGCTTACTTCACAAAGATGCGCACATGCATACAAGCATTACACTTTTGTGGGTGTGTGAGCAAGTGTGAGTATGTGTGTATGTACGCGTGTGTGTATGTACATGTGTGTGTATGTGTATGTATGTGCGTGCGTGTGTGAGGTGTCCATTTGAGCACGTGTGTGTGTGTGTGTGTGTGTGTGTGTGTGTGTGTGTGTGTGTGTGTGTGTGTGTGTGTGTGTGTGTGTGTGTGTGTGCGTGTGTGTGTGTGTAAAACGATACGTATATTTCACATTCGTCTCTCGAAAAAATAGTTGTTATCTAATCAAAATACAACAACAGTTAGACTCTGTCAAAATTTACTAAGAATGTATATCATTGTTCTGAATTTCTCGGTTCACAGAGACTGTTCAGGTGTCAACCTGTTATTATTTGGCAGATATCAACAGGCATCAGGAAATAATAAGTTCAATGAATCCTTTAAAAAATTGTCAAAAGACTCTTGTTCAATTGTTTGTTGCGGAGCAGCTTTGGCTGGGTAGACACGCGACGACTTCGAAACGCAGGTACCTTAATGTCAGCTTACGCCGAGAAACCGAGTGTGTTATGGCCGCACATTCGTCTGAAAGTAGAAGTCGCTTCCTAATAACGAAATACAACAAGGATTAGCATATTTACGTTAGAATCTGCCGGAACGTATGTAGTATGAACATGTATATCATAGTGTGTGTGTGTATGTATGTATGTATGCATGCATGCATGCATGTATATATGTATGTATGTATGTATGTATGTATGTATGTATGTATGTATGTATGTATGTATGTATGTGTGTGTGTATGTATGTATGTATTTAAAATTGTTATGAGGAAATATTCTTTTTGAAAGAATTTGAAAGAAAACTAAATGCAAAATCTTTTGAAAAAAAACGTTTTCTTGAGCGATATTTTAGCATCTAAATGGAGAAAATATTCTGAACTTCACTCACGCTTCTTGCTAGATATATATATGAATACGTAAAGTATTCATATAAGTAGTAAATATGTTATTTCATGTTTAACACTGCGCTAGCGACTTATATGAGGCAAACATGTCGAAAATGAATTTCATTATACCAATTTAAATACTACAAATGCATGTCACCAACTGAGTTTATCCATTTCTGTTGGATACAGCGCTTTCAACTAAATTATCAAATCATGTAAAATGTTTAATTTATTATTTTCTATTTAAAATATCAACAAGCTCTGGAAGCTTATTCAAATTAATATCTAACAATATTTTATACGAAACATTTCCCACAGTCGATGTTAATATTGTAGGGTCGCTTTTAAACATCAGAAGGAGGAAAAAAGGTTCGGAAATTAAAATTTGACTTTACCTAGCAAACTTACTTTCATTCTAGAAACATCGTTGTGGGTACAGAAATTAACCACATACATAGCCTGTGAAGATTTTACCTCATTTGTCTCTTCGCTAGCTACCGTTAAAAGACGAAGACGTGTAGCGCAGAGACAGTCCACTATAGAAACATTAATATTGCAGACATGATGATTTGAAAGTTTTTCAATTCAAGTAAATATATTTATTTCTGTGGTTTATGATATAAAATATAAATTCATTGTACAGCTTCTACATTTCTTCATTTTTTCATGCGTAAGCATGCACTTCTTTGCAACATTCTTTGACAGACCTTTGTTTTCAACCTTATATAATACACTGACACTGTCATAAGCAAATAACTAAGTAAATAACGAACATTCGCATAGTTACTGAAATGAAATCCGTTAAAGTCCTTGGACTCGTTGGCCGATACATAATTCTTCATCCGTCAATTGATTTAGTTGTTGGCAATATGTAAGAGAAGCTGACGTTCAATCAAGGAAATGTTTCTCTAATTCACATATCAACAGCAGCATAGATCTAAGTTCTGGCGTCTATGCTTGCATTGTAGATTTTTACATTCTTATATAGAACTAGAGTAAATATGAGTTTTGATTTCAATTTATGTGGTTTTCAAACTTTGCTCACCAAGAAACATAAATATGTAAAATGTATGTCTATAATCAAGATCACAGTAGCTGTAAACACTGTTCAAGAATAAATAGTGTATCCTTATCAGTCTTTCGCATACAGCTTCATAATAAAGTTTATATTCATCATCATATAGGTATTGCTTAGTTGCAACTTTGAGTATTTTCATTGAACTATTTCTTCAGAATTCCCACTTTTCAGAGCTATAAATGCATAAATATAGTCTACACAGATATTTCTTTGAGGCCATGAATCACTTATGATTTCTATTGGTGTTTTCAAAAATATCTATACTCAATAACCCTACCTAAGAAGGTAGATACGATCTTAACTGAAAATAGTTTCGATGTTTGGAGGAAATCATGTCTTGCAGTAGTTTTATTATATTCATAAACGCAAGCAAATATGAAAAACGATTACACACGTAGGATTGAAAATTAATAGTTGAAAGCTAAACGGTGGAAACTCTCTATCATTACCTAACTTAGTGCAGCATCGTTTTGCTACCGATTACCATCCATTAACGTAGCGAAATATTAAGTCAGCGAAAATGAAGCAAAATAGATTTATAAGTTTTGTTCAAGAAACGAAATCAGTTCATAATTCACCGGGGAGCAAATCCTTTCGCGTGTAACTTGTTCGCCACTAGTTATTAATTATCGTGATGTGTAATCCCGAGTAATAAGAAAAGCAGAAAGACCTCATCTTTAATTTCGTTCCTTTGCTAACAAGTAGGATAATTATTCATTAATGGAAATGACAAAATATTAAAATCAAGCCCACGTATCAAATATCTTGTTTACTTATATATCACAGTGGTTTATATGTACGTTTAAATTTATATATATTTATACGCTTAAATATTTCGTCACATCCCTACAGTACCTAGCCATATATAATAAACACTTTACTATATGTATTCTATTTACTACATATTCCATGAAAAACTCGATTACAGAATGATGGGATAACTCAGCTCTTTCAACTAACTAATTAACTATTATACTGAATTACGTGAACGCCTCGAAAGTTGTGTCTTATAAGTTGCATATGTTATAATCTATTTATGCTATAGACATCTCATGAAAATGTTCGCATGTCAATATTATGCTATTGGTTGTTTTCAAATAATGATTAGAATTTAAAGACACCATATATGATCTTCAGAAGCAGTGATAAGCAAAACTATATATATAGTTTCCTTCTCATAACGCATTTACAGTTCTCACTGATTATCTTTTCAACTTTGTTAAATTTACATTAAAATTTCACTCAAATATGTTGATGTTAATGTTATGCTTTTCGTTACAACTATATTTATTAAAAATAATTTCATATAGAATAATATGAGTGGATGGATGAATGGATAAAGAGAAGATGCTTAAGAGTAACTAAATGTTTGATGAATTAAGTAACCCTCACCAAAAAGAGATCGGTTCATCAATAAAACCAATACCTATAATTTTTCTATACTGACGAGCAACATAGCCTTCTGATAGAAACCCAAAACTAAGATATAAAACTGCTACACTTTTAGACGTGATAAGGTAATATCGGGAATTCTAACAAACTAAAATTGCGTTTCAGTTTTTTTTTTAAATTTTACTTCAACAAACTGATTATTTCATTCGAAGGTTTGTTAATTTCAGTTACCGTGAGAAGTGAATAATCTAATATTTTTGCTTTTTAACCTTAATTTTACAAGCTTATTATCAAATCTACAACACCTGTCATTCATTCACTCCTTCTGTCTCTCAATCTATCCATTTATCTATCTATCTTTCTATCTATTTAACTAACTTACAGCAACTGAACTCTACGAACTCTGATGTTCACGCTTGTTTGTCAGAATCTTCACATATACAAACAATGGTATCACATGATATTTATCCAAATTTGTCAGCTTCTAAACTTTAGGCAATTGCCAATTGGAATAATTGTGAAATCTAAAGTTTGTTGTGAAGATGAAAATAATGATAGTTAGGAGGCAAGGTCATGATCATCATAGTCATCATCATCATCATCAATATTATCATCATCGTTATCATTGGCATCATCTTCATCTTTTTATTTATTATTACAAGCACCAATGTCATCATAAACTGCAGTCACCGTCATCATTTTCATCCCCATACTAGTCAGCATTGTCATCACCTATGAAAATCAGATAACAATTATACATTTTTGTATTTATATTAACACATATTAGCTAAAGAAATGAGACCGTTGCGTTCAAATACCTTACCTGAAAAGACATATATCTATTATCTCTCCACTAATTCAATCCTCTAATGATTTGCGGAAATATATTTGTAAAGTTAGTTACAAACGTAATTTTACTGTAAACATATCTCTATCATTTATCGCTTTAAATAATGTTTTCACTCAAACACATCATTTCCTTCCTAAGAAGTTTGAAAATAATCTCAAACATTGGTTATATTCTGCAAATACTTTCTAATTTCGAGATTGAAGATTCAAGATTTAAATCTAAATTAGGCTTAATTGGGTTTTTGAATTGAGCATTTTTTATTGCATTGTTATTGGATTTTTCTTACTTTTAATTTTTTTTTTATTTTACATGATCGTGTTGTTGCGTAAATGATTTTATCTTCAATAGAACGTTAAGCAAGTGACTGATCAACCATTGATTAAGCAAATACGATATCCGTTTCTTCTTTAAAACAAATAAAGGTTAGCATCTTGGTACTGCTAGTCTAATAAAAAGAGCCCTAACTTGAAGAAAATTTTGTAAAATTCTATAATGAGCAACAGAGCAATGTTGTGTAATAACATTATTCGTGTTACCATAGATTACACAAATTTAGTTTAATTTTTTTGTATGTGATTTATGATTCAAGATTTACCAGTTGTAATATAACTGATATAGGAAATAGTAAGACTAGAAAAATATAAAAACAAGAAAAATTATAATTGCATTTAGAATGTACTTCTAAAAGTCTCACATAGAAAGATTTTATTTATAACGTATACAGAAGCGAAGGGCCTTATTCCACTAGAAAACTATAATAAATTATTCACGCTTGGACTGCAGCAATGCCCAGTGAAGAACAACGGGGAAACTAATAACTACAAAATACGAAACTAATAGTTACAAAATACTAACAAGATAAAAAAAAAACCACTTTGCCTTTGATTAAGCCAACAAATATGAAACAAAGTCTGAGGTGACAAACAGTTGAAACAGGAGAAATAACGACAGGATTTGAGCAAAGGTTAAAAACAAAACTCAATCAAAGGTTACATAATGTCAAGCTAACACAACTGGAAGCCAATCCTTCACATGTAACTATCTGCAATATTTAGCAGAGTCGAAATGTACGATGAAAAATTACAGAACTGGCTGATAAAAGTAACATTAAAAGCTGAAACTGGCAGATTCTTGACTACAGCACAGAATCAAAGCTTTCCTAGCAGAAATCTTCACAAGTATGTCGTAAAGCAGAATGCATTAAGTAATTGCAAGATATGTAGAGTTTTGGAAGAAGCAATATTTTCTGTTGCCGTTGAAGCTTATCCCAGAAAGATTATACCCACAAGCATGAGTTGAGTCTTTCATTTCACTGGAACTTATGCCGACAGAAATGTGTTTGTATAAACATAGATCGAGATAGGTCTTAGAATGACAAAAACAACATGCTCTGGAATATACTGATACACAGAGACAGGGTGACCAATGATAACCATGAAAAAGAAAGACGGCGCTTCTTAATTGAAGTACCGACTCCGGCAGATGTTTACATATGTCTTGAAATATGATACTTTAATCATCTGTTGAGGCGTTTATATATCAGTGAAAAAAATGGAAAAATTATACAGATACAAAAAATTAAGAATTAGTGAGTCAAATGACATCTGCGAAACACTATAAGGCGTCGTGGAAATGAATTTAAAAAAGCATAAACTAACACATAAATAGATATGCACAGATATACAACATACAAAAAATAACATTATTAGGTACCACGCACATGTTCGTGCTTTGAATGCAACGAGCATTACAAAACTAAAACAAAACACTGTATATAGACACACTTACAAGCTCTCTGCAACAACAATCTGAAATTCGTCATCAAATTTAAGGTTTGTCATTGCATCAGCTTCATTATCGTCGATTTCGATTACTTTGTAATCTATCTCAATTATGTCTTTCAATTTCGTCGCTGTCAGCTTGACTGTCGTCTCTATAGGATGAAGTGAAGTTTTTTTATGAACTATGATATCGGTGATTACTTGTTAATGAACGTAAAAGTTGAAATGTTTTGTATAGTAAAATTTCTCCTACCTTACATTCCTGTAAGCATACTTACAACAACAAAGGTATATATAGCAAGAAAGAGATAAATATAACAAGAGGTTAAACTTTTGTTCAATTCTTCTATTTCTTAACTCCATTAACATATTCCTAAAAAATCCAGTACAATCAACTTCGGAAATCAAAGTTAGACTAATGTCAATACGTACAGTGTCAGCCCATATTTATTTTCGTAAATACGTGTAGCGTCTAGAGAGAAGTTTTGTTAAAGCAAATGACATAGGTATCATAGAGTAACCAAAGATTAGGGTAATCGACTCACAATTACCAGGCTTGTGATCTGTGTTATCAATATATGTAATACTAAAAGGCAGATTCGTTTCATGCAAATTGCTAGTTAATATTGTCTAGATAAAACAGAACTAAATGATGCTACGGAACACAAATCTGATAAATTAAACTTCTGTTCCTCTAAACAGCATACATGCTAAATACTAATAACCAAAATACAATAAAATAGACTCTATGTTAATTTTATGTTACTTTTTAGAATGATGTATGAATGAGCTATCAATGTTATTGTTTATAAAAAATCAGTAGTGAATGTGGTATATTATAGCTTTATATTATTGCTTAAAATCTAGAATACAACTCTTTAATTGCATTAAAACATACTTATGATTAATTATAATTTTTGTAAACCAATTTACATTAGCCAATATAAGACCAGATATGCACGAATAGGTTGCTTGTCAGAAGGATAATAGTAAAAGTTGAAATAACCGAAAAGAACCCAGTAATTAGTTATCAATGAATAAATCGATAATAATTGCAAACAAAATATTGTATAGCTTATGAAGGGCACGAATCAACCAAATCTCGTCATTCTGCATGGTTTCCCTCACACAGGTTTCCGGAAAAAAATAGTTAAGTAATCACACACTTCGTAGTACACAAAAGGCACAACGCTACCCACAATAGCAATACTCTGAAAACACGGAGGGCATATTTCACTTCTTGTATGGAATCAGAAAACTGCAACAATACAAATCTAATCAATTATTTGGGACAAACTATGATAGGAGACAAATTCGATTAAAAGCTATATCTTGGTTGAAATAAGCACGCAATTTTAAGCATTATATAATTAAATTATATAATTAAATCATACACGACAACAGGATTCAGAATTATCAGATATGGAAAATCGATAGCACCTATCTTGAAAAGCAAGAAGGAGAAAGGATTAAGAGCCGCAAGAAGAAAAAAAACCAAGTTTATCAAGAGATAGATAGACAGATAGATAGAGAGAGAGGGGGAGAGAGTATGTGTGTGTGTGGCAAGATTAAAGAATATTTAAAAATGAAATGTAGAGATGGATGACCATATTTAATGATTGAATTGTAGGTCGATCCCCAAAATCTCACTTACGAAGAGAAATCCATAGATTATAAAACATGCAAAGACATCTCTTCATCAATTTCTTCACTACATTTTTACTAATCTAATCAACTTAATCCATTTTTTCGTTGGTTTGGAGTTAACATGGATAACAGAGCATACAGAAATAAAACAAAACGTAATAAAAGGAAATTAAATATTACAAACATAAAGAACTGGAAAAGAAAATGATATTTCCTTGGAAATTCAAATAATACCGACGTTACTTGCGAAAGTAGAAAACGAAATGTTGATAGAATTAACAAAAAAAAAAAGTAACTTATGAAAGGAAGAAAGGCATTTTAGATAAGAGCAGGTATATAACATACACTAGATAGGCATTAAAACAAGACAATCAACAATCTTCCGTGGTTACTATTGCTGCTCCAGTTATATACCTTCAGTTTTATCCGTCAGAAACTTAAATCCGACATCGGCATACACTAGTCAGTCCGGCATAATTAGTCAGAAACTGTTATCCATGAATGTCGTCATAGTTCAAGAGCAGATACACTTTAGTAATATAAACGACATTTGCAATAAGATTGCTAGAGTTAACAAAATCGCTGCTCTAAGCATATAGAGGACCATTTCTAAATGCAGTTTACATGTGCAGCAAAACTGAGTGGCTGCATTTTACATGAAAGTAAAAAAAAAAAAATACAGAGAAAATACTTCAGCTTCAGAGAATACAAGAATGTTTATTACATACTGGCCAGTGAGGACTGAATACGAAATTACTCATTTGTAACTGATAGATTCACGACTCAAATCTTTAAAACAAGCCAGAAAAGTTAACTGCAGCACAAATCCAGTATTTCAACACATTTCAGAAAACAGAACTGAAATTTTCACGAAACTTTGAATATGTCATGTATCAAGACATTCTAATATGCCTGCTTCTATGTAGCAATAGTTACCCATAATAACATAACATTTAGATATGTACATGGAAATATTTGGAAGTACTATTTGATCGCTAGCTTTTGTAATTGGTATCGATAAAGTATATGTGTGGGCGGTGTGTGTGTGTGAGTATACAAGTATGTATATGTACTAAACAATTTACATGATATATCTTGTAACTATTGTCATGAATGGTAAAATTGAATTATGCATGATATTTCTGTATTGTTGCGGACGCAAATAGCAACGATAGAAGGTGTTTGTTTGCATACAAATGTCTTGGCTACATATTTTTCAATGATTTTCAAAATCTCAGGTGTGTCAGGCGCATGACTAAAATAAATGAGGGAAAGAAATCTTATATTCTTTAAATTTCTTAAAGAGCTTTCACTCTGACAATATTTCGAAAGAATATATCAATATAAAGAGAAAGTATATGACATTCAATGTTAGAATTAAGAATGACAGCGAATAAGGTTTCATTTGACAAATCACGAAAAGTTTTGAGATATATATATATTTGTTAACAGAGATAAATAGTAAAATGATTTTTGTGCTAGCATTCACGATATATTCCTAAATAATTCATATAGAGCAGCCCAAATCGTTTAATGTTAGCATGTCTGCACAATCTACATATGCATGCATGCATACACATCTTCCTCACTTTCTCTCTCTCTCTCTCTCTCTCTCTCTCTCTCTCTCTCTCTCTCTCTCTCTCTCTCTCTCTTTGTATATATATATATGTACATGTGTGTGTGTGTTTGTATATATATATATATATAGTACAAAGCTTCTTTGCAGAGATTTGTTTCCCTTACATGGGGGAAAAAAGGGTAATACAGAGAATGTATATACTTTTATGAGATTGGATAGTCAACCGGCTTCGCTTTTGCTGATCGTGACTAAGAAATTAATGAAAATATTACAATTTCATGGTACCTTAAGGAGTTTTTAGTACATGTTGGGAGCAGGAAAATTGGGTTTTTTATTATACACACGCATACATACGCACACGTACGCGCGCGCACGGACACATATATGCACGCGCACACACACATATGCGCACGTATACATATATCATTGTCTAATGATTAAATCTTAATGATTAAAACGTGTCTATCAATGTTATAAGCTATGCAGAATTACGTAATCCTTCAATAAAATTCCGTTTAGTAAGAGAAATGTTTATCTGCATAATACTTTCATTCATTCTTCGTATCTTATAAAAGTCTGATATACCAGTTCTTGTATTCGAACTCTCACAGTACATGTGATAGTGTATTTCTAGTCTGTTCTCGGTGATACATCATCATGCTATAGTTTAGAATTGATTGTTATACTGACAAATATTACCGTCTCTTTCCAATCTCTCTCTCTCTCACTACATATATATATATATATATATATATATATATATATATATATATATATGCACGTACATACAAATATATGTATGTATATGTATAATTATGTACGTATACATATACTTACATATATAAACCTCATACTCTCATATGTAAAGATACGCACACACACAGACACACACACACATATACATATATTATTGTGACGAGAGTCATGATGCCCTCTTGCGAGAAATAGACTGGACCGAGCGATTATAAATTGTAGCGGTTGGAGTGAAGCTTGTATGCTAGTTCGAGTTGGGTTCGCAATGAAGTCGGAAGGTTTCGGTAGATTAGTTCGTTTGGAATATTGATTGTTGGTTCGTGAATGGATTGATTGATAATTACGTTGTTGTTACAGCTGCATCATTACTGTTACTACAGTGTATCAGAACTATCTATCACAATATCATAGCGGTACCACGACATTTGGAGATGGAGGATACAACATTCTTGTGACGAGGGTTTCGAAGCTCACATAGGTTATTTAACAATTTGTTCGTGACGCAACTTGTTAAATGATGGAAGACCTATTAGCTTCTATAATACAGTTGCAAAAGCAAAAACAACAACAACAACAGGAGTTGCAGAAGCAACTAATACAGCAACAACTACAACAACAACAATTATTGGAGTTATACCCAAAGAAGTCCAAAAATGCGGTAAGTTCGTTTTTGCCAGACGGCGTATCGACCTCCATAACAGAATTCAATTATAACCCAGAGGAGGGTATAACTTTTGCGGGGAGATTTTTAAGGAAGATTGCAAAATATGGTCGGACGAAAAAAAAAGTAAGGTTATTATTACGTAGATTAGCTCCGGCTGAGCATAAACGATACTGTAAGTCTAGTGAAATTTGTTTTCAGGAAACAATCAAATTACTCTCCAACACGTTTGGTGATAAAACTTCTCTATTTAACACTCGAATGGAGTGTTGGAATTTAACTAAAAAAGAAGATGGTGACTTTATTACGTATGCAGGAATAGTCAACAGAACGTGTGAAAGTTTTAAGCTTGAAGAACTTACTCTTGAGATATTTAAGTGCCTCATTTTTATACAATGCCTTATAGTAAATGAAGATACAGAAATATGGGCAATAATTATTTCAAAACTTGAACAAGTGAACCAAGATTTAACCCTGAAGACTGTTGCAGAAGAGTGTCAAAGAATGATGTTCCTGAAACACGACGTAAGAAAAATTCAAGAAAAGGATTTCGCAAGAATATAGATATGTCCACCGAGAAAGTATCACCAAAGAAGATTACTAGGTCCTAATCCATGTTACGGATGTGGAGGCCTACATTTCAGAAACGATTGTACTTTTAAAAAGCAAAAATGTTACAGTTGTCAAAAATATGGACACAAGAGTTCATACAGCAGAACAAAAGTACGAAGGACAAATGCAAAAATTCTAAAATGTTCTCAGCAGAAACTAAAATCGACTCTTCATTTAGACACATGTAAGCAACCACTCACCTACATACACACATACAAGCATACACACACGCAGGTATCAGACTAATTCTCAAACAGATTCAAGGCAGACATGATAGAGGATCATTTTATTAATGAGATCGCGAATAGCGACGAAATGACTCTGACAGACATGCAAGCAATTGAGTGTTTAACCAACACATTTAACACAGGATCGATTTGTTAGTTGGTTAAATATCTAACCGATTGATTATCAATAAAGAAGAGATATTGAACCAGTGCGTGTGTTTACTATTATTGGAGTAATGACCCTCCTAAGACATAGGAAGTGTTTCAATACGAATTACATCAAGAACCTTGTTAACCAAATACAAAACCGAAATACACACAATCATGCATACACACAACACACACATATACGTGGCTGTGTGGCAAGAAGCTTGCTTCCCTATCACATGGTTCCGGGTTTAGTCCTATTGCGTGGCACCTTGAGCAAGTGTCTTCTACTATTGACTCGGGCCGATTAAGGCCTTGTAAGTGGATTTAGTAGACAAAAACTGAAAGAAGCCCGTCGTATGTATGTGTGTGCGTAGCGTACACGTGTGTCTGTGTGTGTATGTATACGTGTGTGTGTTTGTGTCTGTGTTTGTGCCCTCCCCACCATCACTTGACAACAGATGTTGGTGTGTTTATGTTCCTGTAAACTAGCGGTTCGCCGAAAGTGACCGATAGAATAAGTACTAGGCTCACAAAGAACAAGTCTTGGAGTCGATTTGTTCGACTAAGACCCCTTAAGGTGGTACTCCAGTATGCTGCAGTCAAATGACTAAGAATATATATACACATACACACACACGTATACACATATACATGCATGCATACAAACAGACAGTAAGACAGACAGACATGAGTGTGTAGAAGCATCTTCAGAAAGAGGCTTATAATCTTGTTTTGCCTCAGCCTCGAGAACTCCAATTTTATTCATTGCTTTGAAGATGAATTTTAAAATCTTTAGTCTGAACCTAATTCCGAATTACGCTTTTGCTGTCAATTATGTTTATGTTATCACTGATACTTTGATAAGGTATAATAATTTGGCCACACCAAGTGTACTCTTACATATATTATAATTAAGACTGGCTATGTAAATATTGTAAAATCATTTTCGACAACAGTGTTGGTTGTAATGTTTTAGATTGATAATTAGATTGTAATTAAAACTAAGGTACTTCCTGAACCCTTCTGATGATAGAAATCTGAAACGAAATCTAATCAAGTTTAGCGTTAATTCAAATAAGTGCTATTTTGAATTTTTTGATCTCTCGATTCTAACAAATAATCATTGTTATTACTGGGTCTTCTTTTCTAATTGCTTGTATAAATTGCATCAAAAACAATATTTTCTTGGTAAATGAGCCTCAAAATATTTCATATAATCACGCCTCTTGTGTTTGTAAATTTTGCCGGTCTATACGCGTAAGACAATATAATTGCTCAATTACCTTGAACATAATCAAGAAAATACATCTCTTGAAACAGAGAAAACAGAGATAAAATATATTTATCTGACTTTCTCTGTCATTTAAATAACTTACTATGCATTTTCAAATGTTTTATTGAACAGTAATCTATGTGTGTATAGATGGTAGTATTCTATATCTTGTATTTTTTGGTTTATGGTTCCACAGAAAAGTATAAAACTTACAACTTACTACTTTGTGTCCTTCGTGAAATATTTCAATAAACAAACTGTTACTGTCAAGTTAAATCATTTTATGTTATTGATATTTTTGTGTGGGCAGTTTATTTTATTTTAATTTGCGTTGGAATTGTCTCTGAAACCGTGTAACTAAATCGGTAGCCTATGAGAATAAAAGAAACTAAATGCTATTTACAAACTTGAGAACTTTGAATGTATCAAGGTACCAAAAAGTAATGTCGCTTATCATGTAATGAATTCAGATCAGCGTACAACATACAGTATATAGATTTATTCACTTAAAACGTAATCACCATCGTTAGCAATATTTCCCATCTTAAAATAAGTTTTCTGTTTCCCTTTTCCTCGAGCAAAAACAGAAAAGGCCAGAGAAGAGAGAAAAATGTTTGGGGTCTCGTTTGACATCGTCTCTGCTTCTGAATATTTTCCACTTGTAAAGTGCTCAAGTATCATAAAAAGTAAAAATTGGATAGTGCCTAAGTCTGATGAGTAGGGAGGATGTGGCAGAGTTTCTCAACCTAACGAATTTATCTTTCCTTGAGTTACATTTGCTGAATGTGACCTTGAAATATCATGAGTTTGTATTTTGTTTTGAGCAAGACAAAACATGATTGATACGTTCAAGGTTTTGACACTAAAGTTTTACGGTGATGCTTTTCCCTTGTTCCATTGAAACAAGCTCACATCAGCAGGCTATACGGTGCATATGTATTCCCTAGCGTTTGCATTGTTACCCTTACAAATTTCATAAAGCACGTAATGTCAAATATGTAGCTCACTAAAGATTTTGTCTTCCATGAGCTATCTAGTAGCGCATATACACACACATAGCCCGTTCACATGGACGTTTGGTCATTAACTCTACGCTGATTGGTCGATTGCAAGGACTCCTTTTATTGGCTTGTAAACTATTTGTGATATAGCATTAGACTGCTTGAAAATATATTGCTTTTTGGTATTCAGAACTAAGATCATTCATATTAATCTAGTTCATTAAAGTATTGAGAAATTAATTAATTTCCTTAAATTTGGATTTTTACAGAAATTGTGCGTCTCATAACTTTAATCTCTGCATGTGTGGCAAACGCGTTGTTAAGCAATTCATCATGTTCTTGGAAGAGACAATACTGTGGCCAGTTTCGACTACATTAAATTCCAACTAAATCGATATAATAACGATCTTCTATAGACATAGCATCTTAGATTTAAATTTAAAATAAATATCTCGGCAAATCAATCACGGATTCGTTTAATGATGTTCTGTTACGCCTGCCGCAAAGAAAAAATTGGTTTGAATCGCCGATGGAAATGGATGGATGTTCAGTTAAATTTTTTTATGTAACGAAAATGAAATATTTACAAACCACTCGGGAGTGCTTCGTTATCGGAATTACTAAACAAACGATTTTATAGAATAGATAGTTGTAGATATAAACAATTTAAAAGGATTAAATTTATTTTAATGCCTTCTCAGGCTCCATTTTCTTATTATGCATCAGAAACCCGATAGGTTATCGACGTAAACTTTTATTTTAAGCCTGGGATTATTTGGCACACAATTCACTTAAAATAAACGAATGAATCAATGCAGCTTAGTGGAAGGATTTTTACATAATGCATAGTGAAGTATTCGGAACACCTAGCACGATGTTTCATCTTTTATCGTATGCTACTTTGTTGCTGATTATACTTTCAAATCTTAGAAACTTTTACTTAGGAAAACAACAGGGTTTGCAAGGAAGCAAAGTTTTAACGCATTTAGGAAGAACATCCAACATTATTTATTGGAACCGGTTCGCTAAAGATGACAGTACTGCTTAGCTGCCGATACACTTGGAAAATACGGTTGATTTTCCATCAGTAAAATGCTTGCTTCTGCATAAAATAAACTAATATGAATGGTTTTAAAATTCAAAAGTCTGTAAGAATACTTTGTAATAAGTGTTTCCGGGTACCAAACTATATGGTTATAGTCGTTATACAATGGTTGCCATAAAGTTTAACTGAAAATTGAACATGATGGAGAAGATCTATGATCGAAGGCTTCTCATTCATGACCATCTGGTCTTTTTATATGTCGAAGGCTTTGTTATCCACTGAGTTCATCCGTTATAAGAAAGGTAAGATACGAATTGAGGAAGATTAGGTTACTATTTCTTGTAGGCTAACCAAGCACGTTGAAGCTTCTTCCAATGGTGATTGTTGATGAAAAAAGTGAGTAAATACATTATATTTGCGAGTTATACAGCCATATAATTATCTACGTTACAAACTTATATAACATTTTATAGTTTTGGTTATTTACCAACCTAAATGGCTTCCGCACATGAATCTCAAGGACTAACAATGCAACTGGCATTGGGATTCTCTAAAGGAAATTTCAATTATATGGCAGTCAGTTATATGAATAAGGTATAAATATATTGTGAATCGGTAGAGCTTCATTCAAACTGTTTCGCGAAACAACTCTTCAAACACTGACTTTAAATGGCGTCAATGACAACTCTGCTATTCACCCATTAACTATATCCTTCCTCTCATCAATAAATGCGTCTTGAGGCCTACATAAGTTTGGTTTCTATTAAATGTACTACTAACACCACTGCTGCTGCTGCTACTACTACTACTACTACTACTACTACTACTACTACTACTACTACTACTACTACTACTACTACTACTACTACTACTACTACTGCTGCTGCTGCTTCTGCTTAAACAGTTTAATTTTTGCATGCATTCAATGTACATCCGAATGGAAATCTATGGGGTTTGTATTTCTGCAGTGGTTCAAGTTTTGAGCTTTGTATTACATTAAAAGTATTCTATTC
>NC_068984.1:106430006-106442087 GCF_001194135.2 Octopus bimaculoides | reverse complement strand
AAAGAGTGGTCAATTAAATCTAAACCAGTACTTGACTAGAATTTATTTACCAACTGCAGAAAAATTAAAGGACAAGTCTTGCCCGGCAAGAAATTACATAACAACGATACTTGACTTGAGAATACAAAATTTTACACCTGATGTACGACACCCACTAATAATAATAATAATCTTTCCTACTGAAAGCACAAGTCATCAAATTTGGGGGAAAGGATTAAGTCGATTACATCGACCCAAGCACCTAACTGGTACTTATTTAATCAACCCCGAAAGGATGAAAAGCAAAGTCGACCACGGGGGAATTTGAACTCAGAACGTAGCGGCTGACGAAATGCCGTTAAGAATTTCGCCCTGCGTGCTAACGATTCGGCCAGCTGGCCACCTTAATAATAATAACAATAATAATAATAATAATAATAATAATAATTATTATTATTATTATTATTATTATTATTATTATTATTATTATTATTATTATTATTATTATCGATTCAATACAAGGCACTGACTCTCATGGCTTCTGATCTTAACTGATTGGTAGTGTTATCATGCACATGTTTTATCTTGGTATAAAAGATGGGCTACAGCAAATATTCTGCTCAATACCTCAGATTTGTTTGTCAGTTGCTTGACCTTAACCAGTTGAGCATGTCCCTTAGTGGCTGACGTTATGTGCACCTCTAATCACGAGCAGTAGTGGAGGAGCATCAAAGACATGTGTTGGAGAGGAATTTTGAGGGGTTGAATAATTCACCTCGAGAAACATGGGTGTTTCCCTCAACATCCTTAAACAACTCTTATTAAAGGACCTTTTGAAAGGTATGGGCTACTCGACCTGATGAAAATTCTAACTGGAACCCAACTGCAAGGTCATACGCTGTTTATCTTGATATAAGATCACCATTTCGCATACATATGGTTGTGATGCATGTGCCTGGTGTACCCATATCAGACTGGTAGAGCTTCGTATATTTGTACCCCAGTGTCATTTTGATGACATGCACTGCTCTCTCATTCAATAATAATATTAATAACAATGGTTTCAAATTTTGACACAAGGCCAGTAATTTTGAGGGAAGGAGCAAGTCGATTTGACCAGTACTTAATTTATCGACCCCGAAAGGATGAAAGAACGTTAAGACAGACGAAATATCGCTAAGCATTTCGCTGTGGATGCTAACGATTCTGCCAACTTGCGGCTTTAATAATGATAATAAAAATGATGATTTCAAATTTTGGCACAATACCAGCAATTTCGGGGTATAGTTTTATTCGATTACATCAACCTCTGTCGTCAACTAATAGTTTTTGTTTTATCGACCCCAAAAGGATGAAACGCAAAGTCAACTTTGGCAGAATATGAACTCTGAACGTGAAGACGGATGAAATACCGCTAAGCATTTTGGCCGGTGTGCCATCGATTCTACCAGCTCGCCGCCTATAATAATAATAAAGATTTCTGATTTAGTCACAAAGCCAACAATTGTTGAGGAGATGGGATTCATCGCTCCATTGGCCCAAGGAATCGATGGTACTTTATTTTATCGACTTCGAAAGGATAAAAGTCAAAGTTGAATTTGGTGAGATTTGAACTCAGAGCGAAAAGAATCGGATCGAATGCCTGTAAGCATTTTTCCGGCGTTTTAACAATTCTGGTATTTCGGTACCTTTATTGATTTCTGATTTATGCACAAGGAAAGAGTTGTTTTTTTCAGGAGTAGGTGTAAGTCGATACCACAGATTCCAGTACTTCACAGATAATTTAGATTATCCACCAAGGAACGATGAATAACATTTGACATCAGAACTCAACGAACCGGAAGAAAGACTGCAAAGAACTTTTTCGGACACCCTAACAAGTCTCCGCCTTCAATAATAACAGTTTGTGATTTAGAAACAAAGCCATCAATATTGAGGGAAGGAAGTTAATCGATTATATCGACTCCTTTTCTCAACTAAATCTTATATTTTATTGACTTCCAAAGGATGAAAGTACAGTTGATCTCGGTGAGATTTGAACTCAGAATTTAAGGAACTGGAACAAATACCGCAGGGCATATATTTCTGATGCTGAAATGATTCTGCTAATCTCCCACTTCTGTGTCTATATATAACATTGGTAAATGCCAATATATGTAAAACTCTTTTATATTGCAACAAACACCACATATTTATGATTATTATTACATTTTCGACAGTCAGGTGGCAAGCTGGCAAAATCGTTAACACGCTGGGCAAAATGCTCAGCGGCATTTCGCCCGTACTTGCGTTTTGAGTTCAAATTCCACCGACATCAACTTTGCCTTTCATCTTTTCAGGGTCGGTAAATTAAGTACCAGTGGAGTACTGGTGTCGATGTAATTAAAAAATCCCTTCCCCACAAATTTTGGACCTTGTGCCTTTAGTAGAAAGGATTATTACCTTTAAAAGTCTATGCATTTTCTAGTCACTTGCAAAAGACTTATTTCGACTCACTGAATTTAAAATTTTATACTAGTAATATAATGTAGCAAGCGTTTGAAGAGATAACAGTAAAATAAGTTCTATTTGTATCTCTTATTTGAATGTCTTTTTAATGCAGTATTATTGTTTTGTTGGTTTTTGTGTTTGTTTGTATTTTTTTAAACTTTATTATTCTCTCTTTTCAGGATGTATGGATTTTAAAGAAAAAGGACAAAACTGAAGTTGCGACGACGGCAAAAGACACTATAAATAAGATGATATAGTCATCGCAGTACGTAAGAATTTCCTTGCTAAAAGTCAAGCAATCAGAGCTCGAAAAGCATAAATCGAAAAGTAATACCTTTTGGGCCCAAAATGGAAGTTTTTATGGAGAACACTAATCATTCAAATGTTGTTGTTGGTTCGAATTTAAAGTATGTTTTCGGATGGAATGTCAGCTTAGTGAATGGATCAAGTAATGTATTCCCTACACCTTTGCCGGCTCAGTTTGATGAAATAAAATTGGTTGAATTTTACCTGACAGGTGTTGCATCAATTGTGATTATATCACTTGGTCTCATTGGAAATATATTAACAATTGCTGTACTTACAAAACGAACGATGCAGTCATCAACAAACTGCTACCTAAAAGCTCTGGCAATGTGGGACAGTGTTGTTTTAATAATTACGTTCTTTCTGATTGGAATTCCATCTGTATCGGAACCTTACAGAGAAAATATCTTACCCTATGTTATTGTCTACGCTTATCCTGCTGGTTTAGTTGGCCAAACAGCAACGATCTGGTTAACTGTTTCGTTCACTGTTGAGCGCTATATAGCTGTATGTCATCCGCTCAGAGCTGCTAGCATGTGTACTATGGCAAGAGCTCGTATGGTCATACTGTCTGTATCTGTTTTTTCCTTTGTCTACAATGCGTCACGCTGGTTTGAATATGAAATAGAATACCGACTTAATCCTGCAGACCATACGATTCTTGTGAAAGAAAAGACCACTGATATGGGTGAAAGTAAAATATACCGTAAAGTCTATTTCTTGTGTCTCTATCTACCAATTATGTGCTTTATTCCGTTGACATCTTTAGCCGTCATTAATATATTCCTCATTCTTGCCGTGAAAAGGTCACAACGTCAGCGTCGTGATATGAACGTACGCCAATCAAGAGAAAATAACGTCACATTAATGCTTGTATCAGTTGTTATAGTTTTCATGATCTGCCAAGTTCCTGCGCTCATATACAATACAGCTTATGCTATTGATAGCAAAATGGTGTCTACTACATCAGGATGGATAATTTTATCTTTAATAAGAAACTATTTGGTTACGCTAAACAGCGCTATTAACTTTCTGTTATACTGTGCTTTCGGGCAGAAATTTCGGCGCATATTTATCCGAACGTTCTGCCGATGCTTGATTCCGGAAGAGGATTTTAGTTCACTTACTTACCAAGGAACAGTTATCAACCCACATACGACAGCGAGGAGATACAGCAAAACACAAAAGTTGCATGCAACTACAACTGACGTTATAGACATGACATCATCAACCACAGCAACGCATGCAAGTATACTCTCGCGATACTCTTCTCATTCTTCGTTCGACGCTAACTCCCTCTATCGAAAAAATACGATCAACAAATACGAAAACCTCACGAAAAATAAAACGGATGCTTGTGATGATTTGTTCTGTGAAAAAATAGGCATTGATGAGAATGAAATTTTAAATAACGAAAGATCCAAAAATGAAAATCTCGAAAGAGTTAATTCGGAGAGTTAAAAAAGTATACATATATATATATATATACACAGAAACACATATACATCAATATATGCACAGACACACATACACACACACACCACACACATACATATATATACATATGGACCCACATATATATATATAATATATATGTGATTTTTTCTCCTTCCCTTTCATCTCTCATGTAATTTATTTTTCTTGTCATGTATATTTTTGTGGAATCTTAACCAAGTAAGGTTTTTCTTCATAATATAATTAATAATGACATTAAAAGGATAATTAATTGTGAAATATATGTTAAATTAAAAATTTTCATCAAATTTTGTGTTCTCATTATTGACTTTCTAGTTTATTTTGTTCAGTAATTTTGAAAGAAAACGAAAAGACACCAAACTAAGAATGCATGTCAATACATATACACATATCATACAAGCTCACGCGAGCACAGACGTACAAACGCTATATATATACATATATATTTATTATATCAAGGACATTACAACACGTAAATGCCTCACGCTATGTGAGACTCTTAAAGTCAAAACTACCATAATAAATATACAGTGTACCAAGAGTGAGGGAATGCAACCTGGAAGTCGTCTTTTAAATACAGATTCAGCCGCAAATCATATGATTTCGTAGTTAGTATACACGATCCACTTTCCAATCGTCAGTTCAGGCATAATCGAGACACATAAAAATGAACAAAATTCAACATACCAAACGAATACCAAATGTATCCAACATAGCACATAGAAATGTTCACACATATATCTATGTAAAAGGCAAGCTTTTCAAATTACATGTCGGTACACGTGTATATTCGGAATAATTCAGTACTGAATATATATGTACACTATGAAATCATTTTCTCCTTCCAAGGAATCAGAACACCTTCCTTGATCCACCGGTCCACCTCTCCCTCGAATTCGCTTCTGGCATCTCCTTTCAGGGAATGCTGATAGCAGCCTACTGCGTTCTGCAATGTTGTAGGATCTCCCTTCAATTGCCATTCCACTGTCCACTGCCAGCCATCGAACACAGCTCGAAAATCTTTGTCTGTGATGGTGTGTGCAGCATATTTTTCTTCGCAGCCCTCACCACTCTCCTGTCACGAACTCACAGCACATAGCACCTCGCATCACTGAACACTACACCGGCTTCATTGACCGTAACACCTCCCAAGCGGACAATGGCGTCCATCTTCATCACGACATCGATCCCGTCTACTACACGATCAATTACAATGGCCCGCAACCTCAGTCTTGTTCCTCGTACCACTATCTCCACATCGTTACTTCCTCTGCATTCAACTACCGTACCGTCAACAACCTTTACACTACTCACTCCACTCCATTCTTCTACCACTTCTGGAGTCATTAGGGTTGTTGAGCAGCTCGTGTCCACGAGGGCTCGTGACACCTTTCCGTTCACCACGACTTCTACTACTGGCAACGACTGTAAACGCGCCTCTATTTCTTCGATGGGACAACTACCGGCGCAGTAGTCTCCCTTGGACCGTTCCCCTGCATGCATTCACTAGCGATGTGGCCTATCTGCCTGTATCGATAGCAAATCACTCCAGGCCTGGGTTCCCTGCAGTCCCTTGCCATGTGCGAACTCTGACACCGAAAACACTGCCCTTTGAAGGGTCGCGCACGTTCCTTGTTCGACCCTTCTCCGCCGCTCTTTGTTGTCCCCTTCTCAGTATTGCAGTCGCTGCCAAAGGTGTTGTCCTGCAACACGAGACGATGGCTCGAGAGAGAGATTACCTCTCCCATTGCCATAGAGTGAATGTTCGGCAGCTTTTGCAGCTCGACCGACACGTGCTCAAGAAATCCTGCTACAAAGGCTAATTTTACGGTTTGTTCTAACGCGCCATCTCTATATCTCACCATTCTAACCAATCTCCTGAGTTCGTTGGCAAACACATCGACTTGTTTGTCCATCCACTTTTTATCCCCAGTCGACCATATGCCATAAATGGCCCTTCTGTGAAAGCCTCCATCAGCCGGCCTTCTATTTTTTCTGCGCTCAACTTGTCCTTCTCTTTCATTTCCAGGTATAGCGCCGACGCCGATCCATCGAGGTACAACGGTATAAAACTCGCTAGATCATCTATACTTTGGAGGTTTTGCCACTAACTTAATTTTTGCAACCAAGCGGTCACATCTCCCTCGCCACAAAATGGCCTAACCGTCTCATTCGAAACACGGACCATATCCATCATTTTTTTCTCGTTTGAACCGAAATAGCTTGTGATGTAGAGGAAGAAAAAAGACAGAAGTGAAGAGAAGATTACGGTAGTCTTACCTGTCGGTCCGGAGAAAGGGTCACTTTCAACATCCACGTGCTGTCACGATCTCCAAGGTTCACTCCACGTCCACGTGCGCTATCCGATGCTCTACCTTCTCACACGTCCGCTCTGGTGTGTTGTTTGCCGCCGACTGACCCTCGTGGTTCACTGAATGCTGCATGTCCACCGCGGCACTTCCGGTGGGATCCACAAACCCCACTTCCAACAGGACATGCCTACTCCCTCACTTCCGATCCTTCTCTACAACACAGCCTGGCTCATAACACCACAGATGTTGTTACGTTTCCATAACATCAACGTCCATGTTTCAGAGATGGACAAAATTATGAAGATTTTCTTGAAGGAGAGGAATATCAGTAGAATTACATTAATTTAAAGAATGTTCCAAGAAGCATGAGGCTAAAACCATATAAAATAGTAATTTCTTACATTTTTGTTCAAGAAGCCACTTATATATGTATATTTACATATATAAAAGGGTTTATTTCTACATTTAGAACTACTCAGTATAACTGTTATTATAATTCCTGAAGTAACATATAAAAGCAGAACAAATGAGAGGCCATGTGGTTAAAGGGAAATGACAGTTCGAGAAATATAAAAACACCAATTCATATATATATTATGAAAGTAGATTTAAATTCATCAGCAATATATGAGTGAAACCTGACAGCATCTATGAAAGCAAAGCATTAGATCTAGATGTTAATATTAGAAACACGTTTAATGCCACACGGTCACTGTCCATACTTTCGCTCTTGCAAACATGGGAATGAATATTTTGGAAACTTCCGATTTCGTTCAGCTAAGCTGGCCCTTTGTGTAAGACTAACTATATAAAGAGTTCCCTTCAAAATTGAATTCATGTTGTTAAAATGCTCGCTTCATGCTCTTGCTTCATGAGTTTGGGGACCATCCCAGGTTAGTGGTCCCAGAGATGTCATCATGCGTAGAGCCGTCCAAGTCCCCCAGTGCTCCCCATCGCTGGCGGTCTCGTGCCAGTCCCTCTGCATCCTCCCAGGTGACATCGAGCCTTTAGAGATCTTCTCCAATCACGTCCAACCATCTGGTGCGGGGCCTGCCACGAGGCCCCTTCCAGCCTGCAGCTGCTGCGTCGAATGAGAGTAAAGCCCTGGTAGGATGATCTAGCAGAAGACGGAGGACATATACGGACCAGCGCGTACGACGGATAGCTATGAGGTGAAAGGCTGCAGGCTGCTGCGCGTGCGCACGCAGTTCTTAGTTGGCTTGGCCGCCGAAGTCATGTACTCTCTATAGAAAGCCCTTTGGCGTCACTGCTCCATCTCACTGCATCTACAGCAAATCCCTATGGAGCAGAAACGTAGCCCCTCTCTAAGACTCTGAAAAGATGATCGACTGCTTCGATAGCAAAGCCATGAGGACCATCGAGAACATCAGATGGTACCATCACATTTGCAACAAAGATCTGCAACAACGGATGAAGAATTTATTAGAGAAAGGTGCATGGTTTGTAAACTATAAGCTTAAAAACTGTCTTCCTGAAGCTGCGACGCTGCATCAGACAAAGGATGACGTAGCTGAAAGATATATAGCTTGTAAATGCAGTTTCTGCTGAAGCAGACACGTTCCCTGTAGTTGTAAATTTTAGCTGCAATAAGTGATAGCAGTAAATTCTGTATACCCCCATATTTTCAATGTTCTTGAAGTCGTAGAATTTGGTTTTGTTTTCGACAACTGTAACTCCGAATAAACTGTAATATCGAGGTGACGGAAGGTTGTTAACAAGGGAGCTTCATAGCTGTAGTGACAGCTGTAATGATAACTGCCTGTATATAAGTCGGCGAGTTGGCAGAATTTTTATCACGCCGGGCAAAATGCGAAGCGTCATTTGGTCCGTCTTCACTTTCTGTGTTCAAATTCTGCTGGGGTTGACTTCGCTTTTAATCCTTTCGGAGTCGATAATAAAAAGTACCAGTTGAGTACTGAAGTCGATAGACTCGGATTATCCTCTCACCCGAACATGTTGATCTTGTGCAAAAATCTGAAATCGATAATTGCCCGCATACCTATTTCTATGTAGTATTTTACAAAAGGGGATTTAGTTAACTCCATAGAAGTGTGAGTAGAAAAATAAAAGGTGGAGAGGAAGAAAGTAACAAACGGAGTAATTACTTTATTTTATAACTACGTATGTATATAAACAAACATACATTTGTTTTTGTAGAAGCGCCGAATGCGTATTGTACGGTACAGACAAGAAAGTGATATTGTCAACAAACAATCTTGGCTGTTTCTTAACATCTTTTTCCGCCTTGTAAGATTATTGCCCAATTTTTCTGCTGTTTTAACGGCTATACTGCGTTCGAAAATATCACTTTATTTTATGTTTGTCAGAACGGCTTATTTTCAGATCAGTTCATCCAAGAAGTATCGCACGTGCTGGCTTGCAAGACGCACTCACGCAAAAGACTCATCGCTAATTTATAAGAATATTTTGTACAAAAAAATCAAATTTAGTATGTTTCATCATACATTCGTTGAAAGGTAATCTAAAGCGGTTCTGAAGGGGGAAATGTATAATTCTGAGCCTGTAAATGCAATGCTATGACAGTTTAGAGGAATAAAGTGTGAAACCATCAATTTATCATATACGGGTACCATATCTCCTTTTCACCTCCTTTCAGATCAACTGTATAGTTGTTTCTATCTTAATCAAGAGAATCGCTATATATGTTGTAAAACACGAATTTTGGCTGTGATGTTTTGTGTAACCACAATCAGACATCAGGGTGGCGCACCACCGCTATGGTTTTGTTGTCGTGCACTCATTGCAAATGGCTGACAGGAGAATGAAAATTTATAATCCTTTACATCTTTCTAAGAGAATTTCCTCACAGTTAATTTGAAAATGTTTCTTGAAGGTAACACAGTCAAAAAATAGTTCAAGACACAATTCAGGTGTGGGTTATATATGCTGGTGATTGAGGTATGATGTGATGATGTGACCACCACACATAACCAATGACGTACTGTAAGCAATATTTCGTATGTTTGTGCTAATAGTCTGCCATAGTTTAGCTTGTTTTACTCTTTTCTTATTAGAAAAAAATTATTGTACCATGCATATTTATGTTCACCCGACTCTCTGGTATGCGGTGCAGGGTCTTCCACCCTCAATACATCCTCATTAGACGCAGAGTAAATTTCTGATACATTATAAAGCAAAAACGCATCGTATTCGCTGGCAAATACGGCTAGGATCAGATGCTGGACACACAGAACAACCGTTGGCTTGCCACGTCTCCAAAACATGTACCAAGATTGATAAAAATCAAACATCCAGTCAACATCATGGTGTTTGGAGTGATCACAAGTGATGGTGAGGTTATATTTCCATTCATCTTCCCACACGGCCTCAGACTCAACACGGAGGCCTACATCATGTGCCTGGAGGAAGTAGTGCTGCCCTGACTCAAGAAGGTGACTGCTGGAAGATCCTACGTCGAGCCATAAGACTCTGCGCCATGCCACACAAGTAGGAAAACCCAATCATGGCTGTCAGACAATTTCTGCGACCATATCACGCCTAACATCTGGCCACCTAACTCCCCAGACTGCAACCCCCTTGATTATTAGGTGAGGGGCGCAGTTGAGCGAGAGACCAACAAAACTCTTTGTAACACCAAAGATGAACTGAAGGCAAGGATTATAGCAGTATTCAACAGCTTGAACCCGAAACCCGAATCTGAAATATGGTTGGGATGCAAGCTTCTTATCACACAGCCACGCCTGCGCCTAAGTATATTATTGTCATAATTCTAGATTTTCTTTCTCTTTTCTTTCTCTTTTCTTTCTTTTTATCTTGTTTTACTTTTATTTTTTATATCATTTTCATCTTTCTGTTCGCTACATATAAGATGCAATATGTATTAGAACATTTATCTACAATGAGTTCAGAGTAAAAAGTCAGGTTTCTGTTTTTCAATTCAAAAATAATTTTCAAATATAAAAAGGATGAAGAAGAAGAAAATGATAGTAGACGGGAGAATGTCAAACAGAGAATAATCGTGATCAATTTATAAGCATTTATTAGTATGAATTTGCGAATACGATTGCACATAGTAATATAAACTTACGCGCACATTGCACACATATATGTATTCACACACCCGCAAATATACAAACATATATATGTATCCGCATAATCACATACATGTATATGAATATATAGTTATATATGTATTTATACACTCGCATCCAAACATGCATGCACACACATACGTATACTCTCATATAAATAGATAAGTATCCGTGTATATACCACTGTACACGTCCATATGCAAAAATGAGCGTATAAAACTAATCTGAGATAGGAAAGGAAAGACGTATTTTTTGTCTCTGTGTGAGTTTGTGTGTGGTTCATTCTTATCTCTTTCCCATTTACATGTGAGACTGTATTCGTATTTTTGATAATTTCTCTTATCATAGTATTATAAAGATATTTAGTTGTAATATTTACATGGATTCTATTAACTGAACCGCTGTCTTTATCTAGAGTATATAGATTAAAAATGGAAGATTTCTTTTCGTTGTAGATGCTCAAGTTATCCCTGAATTGCTTACTAATGCCACGAACAATCCCTCCTCTGTAAGTTTCAGATGTGTTAGCAAACGTTCTTTCAAGGCACCTTAAAAGATATACAAAATTCCTGACCTTATACGCGATATGCGGTTTGTAATATGTATACATCTCAACCACTTTCATAAATGCCCAACACAAAAGAGAACTCAGAGATAATCTATTTAATAGGTTTGAATATTTGTCTTCGAATTTCGATTTTAAGGTTAGATTCTCGAAGGGTTCATCTAAATTTATAAGCTATTTAACTATTAATGTTTTGCAATAGAATAATTACGTATAAAATTGTGATAACCAAGACAATACTTTATATGATAGAAGCAGATATCACACAACCATAGTGTGATGTTTATAAATGCAACACCTATAAGAGCAGAATGAAAACGATGATCGACCAGTGAGTGACGTTATAAGGTCAAAGGCAATCTACAAAATTTCAATTAATCCAAATGCCTCAAAGCTGAACAAGGAAACACAGAAATATTTTTAGAATGACAAAAAAAGAAAAGAGACAGTTTCCCGGTTTTTGATCGCTTCTCAGAAGTGACGGACCCAATCTCCTAACAAATTCGGCAATATAAAGCCATCAGCTTCTATATAAAGCAGTCTACAATGAAGGCACCATAGTGGTGAATGGATTGCTGTTCTGCACGTCGAAATAATAGGAGGAATGCGTTCGCATTCATGCATAATTCATTATCATCACAGCTAAGGCTTTCTAATATATAACTATATTTCAGAATTTGTCATTCACGTTATGCTATGTGCGTGTGTATATATATATATATGTGTGTGTGTGTATGTGTGTGTGTGTGTGTGTGTGTGTGTGTGTGTGTAAATGTATATATATGTGTATATACATATATATATATATATATATACATATATATATATGTATATGTATATATATATATATATGTATATA
>NC_068984.1:106428641-106429441 GCF_001194135.2 Octopus bimaculoides | reverse complement strand
ATATATATATATATATATATATTTATATATATATTGTCAGATAGGATATTCCGGTTGTGTACTCAGAGAAATTTAGCATTTAGCGCCTAGGTGCTGGTCCAAAGCACGCGTTACGCTGAATTGTACGTTGCTGGTATACTCTAGGGTACCCGACATGTCGTAAATCCCCTTGGTGTATTATAATCAAATGAATAATAACATACGATGGATAACTGTCAGCTCATTACAGCTGTCTTTTATGCATTTTTTATTAGAAGAATGAGAACATTATTCCATTACAAAAAAAAACCGAAATCATCAGATGAAATTTGTAAAATTACGGTTCATGTGCTGATTACGGGTTTTTTTTTTTGTTTTTTGTTTTTTTTTTGTAATGGAGTAATGTTCTCATTCTTCAACGAAAAAGATGCGTATGAAACAGTTGTAATAAGCTGACAATTATCCACCATATGCTATTATTCATTTGATGATATATATACCATAGAGTAAGTCGATATTACTCCTTATATACAAGAGTTGAGGAATAGAATGGAGTAGATAAAATCCGAGCTACATATGTTTCGTAGCGAACGAGACCTCGGAAGTGATAAATATCCAAGCGAAGTGTATACCGCAGGCAAATCGTCAGGCCAAAGGTATCTTAAGTAAAAGGAAGTTTACATTGTCGCAAGGGGGTACATGTACACACATGGAAGATTCCGTCAGAATGTGTAGAGAGCACGGTAAGAGTAGAGAATATATATATTCTCGATCCTTGGATCGTATGCATATATACATATATATATATATATATATATATA
>NC_068984.1:106427395-106428174 GCF_001194135.2 Octopus bimaculoides | reverse complement strand
ATATATATATATATATATATATATATATATATATATACGGAAGAGTAGACGAACGATAAACAGGGCCCTGAACACATTTCTAGGTCTTACATGTATTATTGAAAACGGTTTGATTGGGTTTCCGTGCTACATCAAGGTACCCGATTCAATACAAACTATAGATCCAACCTCGGGATGATTTCTAGTATAGAGTATATATAAAAGAAGAACACAAGTGGAGTTAAAATTCATGCCAGCAGATCTAGCAGCATCTTATCGATGGATATTTTGAATGCATTTTGAGAAAATTTCGCTATATTCTGATAATTTCAAACAATCAAATTGATAGGTAGGTGGAGAATTTAAGTTGACCAGCTCACCAAGTTACATGGCAAGATCAAGTGGAGTTATCAGAGAATCCGTAGATATTTTAAAAGCCTGCCAGCAAGACCCAAAAACCAAGACGTTTCTCAGATCGCTATCTTAATTGTTTTATAGCCCTAGAGAGGAATAAGAAAGACGGTCATATAACGAAAGAACAAAATAAGATTAAGTGACAGAAGAAGTATCTCCACAGCATTAGTGTAGATAATATATTAGACAAGATGTTTTCTTGTCACTATTCATTCTAATGCAGAACACATAAACATTCTTTATTTACTTTTAATAGAAACATCTGCACAGAATGCGCGTACCTGTAAGCATACAATATGTTAGGTTACACACATATATATCTCACACACACACACACACACACACACACACACACATATATATATATATATATATATATATATATA
>NC_068984.1:106424192-106425405 GCF_001194135.2 Octopus bimaculoides | reverse complement strand
ATAGGTATATGATAGGATTGCATCAATATTCAAGGGGTAGTCTGAAGTATCTAAGAAAGCAGGGGGATAGTTAAATCCGAAGGCACTCTTGGAGATTACTTGTGTGGGTACCGTCTTTGTTAACAGGTATCCAGAGGCAGGTAATTTATCGTTTAAACCGCAGTTTATAATTATAATTAAGTGGAGAATGGAGAAACAAACACAAGAAGAAGCATGTCAATTGGGCTAGTTCGCATTGATTTATGTGGAGATTGTATAATGGTTCATTTACGATCGTTTCGATGTGCCAAATGGGTTGGCAGATCTCTTCAGAATGTTGAGAAGTATGTTAAAGTCCATGGTATGAGAGATGCAGGAATAACAGTTAGTCGATATAGTAATGCATATAGTGGTATAAGAATAGAGTTAGGTAAAGATAGTTTTATGTATGTATGTGTGTGCGTGTGTGTAAATATATATATATTTTTTTAATTCTTTTTTATTCTTTTATATGTTTGTCATGCTGAAACAAATGCTGGAGCACCGCTTTAGTCGAACAAACCGACCCAGTACTCATTCTTTGTAAGCCTAGTACTTATTCTAACAGTTTCTTTGCCAAATGGCTAAGTTACAGGGACGTAAACACATCAACATCGGTTGTCAAGCGATGGTGGGGGCAAGCACAGACACATAGACATAAACATATACATATATATATATATATATATATATATATATATATATATAGGCATATGTGAATATATATATATATATATAAATATATATATATATATATACGACGGGCTTCTTTCAGTTTCCGTCTACCAAATCCATTCACAACGCTTTAGTATGTCTATTCCAATGTATTAGAATGTATTAGATGAATACATACACATTTCTTAGTAGTACAACATGTCAAATATAAAGAGTTGGTAATTGCAAGAACAAGGGTGTGGAAGCATATAATCATTAGGAACTGGTGATTGAATGAGTACATGAGCAAATGAGCCTATTGTCCAGTAGGTGCTAGTTTCTGTGGTGGTGGTTGTGGTGGTAGTGGTGGTGGTAGTTGTGGTGGCAGTGGTGGTGGCAGTAGATATTTATTCATTCTTCTTGCTTTCCTTTCCCACTTGCTTGCTGGGAACCCTGTTATAAGCATGTGTGTTGATGTTCTTCACCTGTGTGTGTGTGTGTGTGTGTGTGTGTGTGTGTGTGTGTGTGTGTGTGTGTGTGT
>NC_068984.1:106415023-106424147 GCF_001194135.2 Octopus bimaculoides | reverse complement strand
TCTTCACCTGTGTGTGTGTGTGTGTGTGTGTGTGTGTGTGTGTGTGTGTGTGTGTGCGTGTGTGTGTAAATCTGATTCAATGCTTTTTGTCTTCCCTGCAGCGTTCGGCAATGCAGGGAAATTAATGTCTATGTAACGTTAGGAGCGTTTGATAAGTTATCCATTTTTCAGAACCGATTCAAAAAATTTTTTTTTAATGAAATTTGAAATTTCAAATGCGAAAATACACCCGCTGCGGGTGGATTTTCGTAAGACTGCCTCACTCAGGCGAAAACCGATGTTGTTAACCAACTGTTGACAAAAATTCAGTAAAAACAAACAAATAAATACGGGAAATTGTTTAGACTTACGCAGACGAAAAAGACAACCAATCACATAGATAGATAGATAGATAGATAGATAGATAGATAGATAGATAGATAGATAGATAGATAGATAGATGTAGATATACATATAGATGGCAGCAGATACAACGTTAGGATGACCTCTTCGCGGGGGATTGATATATCAACGACGTTTGTAATGGACAAATGCGAATGCAAGTAAACATCGTAGTTGATCCAGCAGGATGTCGACATGTTCTCTAGCAGGAGATGGCGAATGGCTTTCATGTAACAGTTATCATGGTTGAAGGATATTAACATGTACTCTGAGCATTATACAATACTATTGTATGTTCATAAATTTATGCAAATCTAGAAAGCTACCTCATTAGATCACCAGAACATCATGGTGCATAGAATATTTCACTTTCTTTTACATTCCCAGATTTACAAAGTTGTCAACTACTAACCGTTGGCTTCCATAGTTAATGTTAGTGTTGCCATGTGTAAAGATTTGACATTGTGTCAAAATATATATAACATTTTAGTGTGGTGTACATATGACAACATCTAGAACCATGCCTGTATATCCAGTTATCCTCGACTGCCTCGTTAAAATTCATGTTACAGTTATTTTTCAAAATCCATTCAATATCTAGAGAAGGCCGCTTTAGTTAAGAAATTGTTAATAATGTTTTGCAAATTATGGAAAAGAATAGTTTCAATGATAAGTTAGTTTTATACTTAGACAAGTACAGTCTGCAATAAAAACGAAAAATGCAGAAAAAATAGCTTCCACTAGATATCAAACATTGATGTAAGTAAACATTTTGAGCATTTATTAATAAGCATTAACTGCAGATGACTCTATCAATTATTTAATATAGACGACACTGAGATATAGCGCTACGAGTAACTCTCGCAATATCATATCTAGAAAATCTGTGAGTCTAGAAATAATGATGTATTCTCCTTTGATATTTACAATGAAATTGATGTCATAATCTATTAGTTAGCATGTCCCCTTTAAGTGAAGTGACCACGACCAAACATTATATCGACATGACAGAGGGCAACTTCAAGAATCGTTACCTGAATTAAATTTCCTTTCAATGGAATGAAAGATAAATATGATAGCACGATGAAAGATGGGTGTATCGATAATTTTAACATTAAACGACTTACTATAGATTGTAAATGGAACTTGTATGAACTGATTCGATTAGTTTGAGCGTCACAGTCCAACGAAATTTCACATTTTAACCATTTCAACTTAATATTTCAACAAAAGATCAAATATTTTCTAGAACAGTTCCATTAGAATAAGCTCTGACTCGATGATGGCAAATTGTAACATTTACGGGAAGCTTTATGGTATAGTGAGTGTTTACAGTAAGCCATTCTGCAATGCCACATTAACTGTTTTGCATTGAATAGAAAACACTTGGGAAAATTTTCGAAAAAAAATTTAGTTGCCTTGCTTTTGACAATAAGCCATTCCAAATTTAATGGTGTTGGGTTCTCTTTTACTCTTTTACACTTTTATTTATTTCAGTCATTTGACTGTGGCCATGCTGGAGCACCGCCTCTAGTCGACCCCAGGACTTATTCTTTGTAAGTCTAGTACTTATTCTGTCAGTCTCTTTTGCCGAATCGCTAAGTTACGGGGACCTAAACACACCAGCATCGGTTGTCAAGCGATGTTGGGGTGACAAACACAGACACATAAACACACATACACACATACACATATATACGACGGGCTTCTTCCAGTTTCCGTCTACCAAATCCACCCACAAGGCTTTGGTCGGCCCGAGGCTATAGTAGATGACACTTGCCCAAGGTGCCACGCAGTGGGACTGAACCCGGAACCATGTGGTTCGTAAGCAAGCTACTTACCACACAGCCACTCTTTTTTTTTTTTTTTCTTAATGGGGAATTCAGTTTTTACCAAAAGTTGCCAATTTTGCTGTCAAGCATAATACTGAAATAAAAAAATAATGCAAACTATAATACTTTGTATTGTTTAACATATATAGTACACCATCTTATAATTGATATTTCTGGAAGACCGGAGTCTCCGCTACTCAAGGAGTGAACCCTCTCTTAGCTGCTTTGCATGAATAACTTGTGTCATAAAAGTCTCTTTGCAGAGACCAGTAGTAGGAAGCCATCATGTTTGCATTGCACCTATCTTGATACCTTTTCTCCATGGTCACGATGTCTTGCTGGAATCTTTCTCCTTGCTCATCACTTATCGCACTATGACTTTCAGAGAAGTATTCCAGATGACTGTGCAGGAAATGCACTTTTACACACATGTTGTAGTCCAGTGCTTGAAATGACTTCATGGTTTCCAGGAAATCAGACACAACTGCAGCAAAAGCATTCCACAGTTCTTTTTTAACGCCAGACATGGTCTTCAAAAACTGCTCGTCTTGCAACCTAATATGTGACTCGTGAAATGCACCAACCTTAATTTTCTCACAAGACAAAGCTGGAAACGTTCTGCTTAATTATTTCAAACAGTCACTGTTTCAGTGTTTCAACACGTGTTTCACACACTTTATGGACTACCCAGGCTTTGTCTTCATCACCCAATTTCATGCCAAAGTAGTAAGGTAAGCTTTCTTCACAAAATCTGATTTTGATTTGCTGCCTAGGTAAAGTGTAACATCAATATATATAGCAAAAGACAATGGGGTTGTTTTTCGCATTTTCTTCTCTCACAACTGGCCATATCTTTGAAATACAAAACATTTATTCAAGTCAGTTGTCGCCTGAGAAAACCAATTTCAGAATTGTCAATACTTATAAAGTAAGCAAATCATAGTGGTAACAAAGTTCCGTAAAGAGCATATCTTAATTGTTGCCCGACTTTTAAGGTAGTATTGTTCATTGCACACAGCACTTTTTCTTTTCGTTGTACTAAGCACTCCTGTCTTTTTTTTCTTTTTTTTTGTTTTGTTTTTGCTTTTTTGAAAATTTAGTATCTCTTTCGTTCAGGTATTACTTCCAGATATTCAGTTTGTTTTCGTTTTCTGAAGCTAGTTCTACGCGGTTCAATATCTCTCGGTGCAATAGCTCAAGCATATCATAGAAGACTTCCATTGGTAATATCCTTCGTTCTACTGTATGTCTCATCTTTACCTTGTTCAGATATCTCTGATGTTCCGAACGTTGTCCTTTAATTAAATGCATCGTGTTACCTAATCTTTGATTACATAGTCATCCTCCCAAACCCCTTCATCATTTTTGTAATTTTTTAGCTGAAATGTATCTCTTACTTCAAAATGTTTTGTAATATTTCTTGCATTTCCTTCAGATGCATTTTTTCTTCTTTTTTTTATATGTATTTTCTCCTGGCAATAATTTGTCGAAGATCGATTTTATTTTACGACCGAACATTAACTCTGCTGGTGACTTTCCTGAATTAGTATTTGGATTTGACGTTATTCTATATACTCCCAAAAATTTTGTTAGTGCCTCGTCATTATCTACCTCGTTCTTAGCTTTTCTTAGAGCTCTTTTGAACGTGTCGACAAACCTTTCCCCTGCTCATTTGACCTTAGGTGGTAGGGCGGATTAAAGATGAGCTTTATGGCATGTATTTTTCAGAAATTTCTTAATTCAAATCCCGTGAATTGCGCTCCATTATCTGAAACTAACGTGTTTGGAACACCGTATCGAGCAAACGATTACATAGTATGCGCCGTTCACTGGTCCAGCATAGACGATATGTATCCTGAATCATGAGGTCTCAGCCTTTGTGCATAGACCTAGTTTGTCCGAGAGTACTTGCGGAAACTTTTAAAATTTTTCTCTTAAAGTCGTCAGACGAATTAATTTTAAAGGGACAACCATTTACATTTTTACAATAGAGATTTATGGGGAGGTCCCATAAATCGTATAATTCTAACCAATCGGTTGTATCTTTAACCACGAAGACTTTCGCCTTGCATGTTTTCCATCGAAATGTGACCTTAGTTCACATTTCGCCTATGAAATGTGATTTGTCGCCCGTCACGCTACGAGCAGATTTCGCTGCTTTTCTCAAAATATTTTTCCTATTTTTTCCCATCTATCCATATATATTATTGAAATATCACTTCCAGTAACCAACTGAAGTTTGATATGTATTCCATTTATTTTCCCGAGTATGAATTTTCTCATTTAGGAGTCGATTTTTGTTTCTGCTGAGAGCACTGTAGGATTTTTAATGCCTGGCCTTCTTAATTTTGTTCTGCAGTATGAACTCTTGTGACCAATTCTTTTGCAACTGTAACATTTTTGATTTTTAAATGATCTGTCTTTCTGAATTGTATGCTTCCACATCCATAACATGGATAAGGGCGTGGCGCTCATTCTGGGTTGTACTTTTTCTGGACAGCATATCTGTACTTTTGAAGAATCCTTTTCTTGAATTTTTTCTACATCGTGTTTCAGGTTTACCAGCCTTTGGCATTCTTCTACCACGGATTGTAAGGTTAGATCTTGGTTCGCTTGTTCCAATTTAGAAAGAATTTTTGTCCGAATTTCTGTATATTCTCTTGCTGTAAGGCCTTGTACAAAAATAGGACCCTTAAACATTTCAGGGTGTAAACTCTTTGAATTTAAAACTTTCACACATCCTGTTGACTGTTCCTGCGTATGTGATAAAATCATCAGTTTTATCACCGGATATGTTAGACAGTAATTCTATTGTTTCTATAAAACATTTTTTTTTTTTTGGTCAATATGAAATTACAGTAACGGTTATGCTTTAACGGAGCTAATTTTCGCAATAACAATTTCGCTTTTGTTCGTCCAACCATGATTTGCAATCTTGCTTTAAAATCTCGTACCTTCTGTAGTACGATGCAAAAGTTATGCCCTCCTCTGGGCTCTAACTGAATTCATTAATAGATTTCGAAACGCCGTCTGGTGGAAACGAATTTACCTCATTTTTGGACTTCTTTCAATATAGCTCTAATAATTGTTGTCGTAGTAGTTGTTGCTGTAACAGCTGCTTCTGCAACTCCTGTTGCTGCTCTTGATATTGCTTTTGCAACTTTACAATGGAAGCTAATAGGTCTTCCATTATTTAACAAGTTGTATCACGAACAAATTGTTAAATAACCTACATGATCTTCGAAAACCTCGTCACTAGTTGTCGAAACGTAATTTGTTACGTACAATAAATAAGATAACCAGACAACAGTAAAAGCAATGTAACGAACAAACAAATCTCTTAACGAACCAACAATCAATCTTACTTGTGAACTAATCAACCGACACCTTCCGACTTCACTGCAAACTAACACGAACTTCACTCAACTCCAAACTCTGAACTCTTGAACTCACTCGGATCATTACTATTTATACTTTACTCGAACCAGTTTATCTCTCGCAAGAGGACGTCGAAACGGCACACCAAACGCTGAGATCAGGTTAATTCATCGACTTGTGCAAAGTGTAATGAAGATTTTCGGGATTCCAGTACACACAGTTATGTTTGTTAATTCGTCCGTTGAGTTTGAAAACTGCCTCATCAGACCATAAGATTCGATCAACGGATGTTGAATCATCTTCAAACATGCATTGAAAATTTTCGCATTCTTGTAGACGCCGATCAGGATCGTCGTCATTGAGTTCTTGTACGAGACGTGGAGTGTGCAGTTTTTTCTTAAGTTCAAACAAAGTTTTGTAAACGGTTGAGTGACTCACATGAAAATCTGAATGGTCAGCATGTTGGCTTACAATTCGGCGGGCAGATGTCAGGGTATTTTCGATAATCTCTTTCATAACTACAGCCTGAAACTCTCCTTTGTTGTGCAAAGTTGGACGACCACTGTGATGTTCACCCTTCACGGAACCGGTAGTTTCGAACTATCTTATTAAACGAAGCACCATCGAATGACGGGGAGGATGTGCGCCCGCCAATCTTCTTCCTTCTGCTGCATTATTCGTCGCATAGTAGTTTTTCACAATATTAACACATTATTGTAAGGTAAATCGTACAGCCATTTCACAACAGTATAAGCGACTGATTGAACGCAACAAAATGGATTTCGAAAATTCAAGTCTAGTAATGAGCTCGCCACTAAATACAGACAAATTTAAATGATGTTCCAAGCGTGATATACTCTGTTAATTTCTTTCCCTCCCATTGATCTCTCATCCATCCATCCATCCATCTATCCATCCATCCATCCATCCATACATACATACATACATACATACATACATATGTATATATATATACATTCATGTATATATGTGTGTGTATATATGTATATATATATGTGTGTGCGTGTATGTGTGTGTATATATGTATATGCGTGTGTGTGTGTGTGTGTGTGCGCGTGTGTGTGTGTGCGTGTGTGTGTGCGTGTGTGTGTGCTTAGATCCACATTATTTAATCAAATTCATTTTAATCTAAAACCAAAGAATACAAGACAAGTAAACTATTGTAGGGACGTTCTGAAATTCAAGACTACCTGAAGAGCACTGATAATATAAGTGAAGTAGATACAGCCGGAAATCTTACAGTGATTGCTGACTCCAGGTCAGTTGTCATCAATTATCGGTATTGATTTATTTTTTGAAATCTTCTTTAAAATATAGCTGAGAAATAATTGACGTCTTAGACTTATTGATTTTTGATAACTAGATTAATACATAAGATCAATAAGCCATTTTTATCAGCTATGTAAGTAAAGCAAATCTCTCAGAAAGACTTTTCCAATAATTCACTTCTTCTTAGTCAATACTGTTCTAATTATTTTGAGTGCTTTTAGAAAAGATGGTGCCGACTTGCTTTGAAGTTACGCATGTTGGGGTTTCTAAATTTCATCATATAACTGTATGCCTAAAGAAACCGATGTTTTCACACGAGTAAGTTATAGCCAAGAGCAGCGGTAAATATCTGCAGATGCAACCATACTTGTTGAATTTCAAATAACAATCAATGCTCATATTTCTTTTGCATTCGCCGTACTGAATCTGGTACATTTGCTACCGACACAGTAATCAATCTGCGAAAATAAGGTCATCATATCAATTACGCTGTAGAATATGATATAAAGTTGATTTATAAATAAGATACATAGTCATATATAGAGGTAGCGAAAATTTCATATGGTAAAATTCATAATTAAAATTCAAATTTATAATGAATTTCAGGAACAATTTTGCTACAATTGTCACCTATTTATTTACTAGTAATTATTTGGTCACGAACACATTAAAGTTAGAAAAGTGTATTTCATTAGACGAATTATAGAAATTATATCGAATCCAAACCAAATCTGCCAACTTGCAGACGGTAAAAAAGCCTTTATATGGTTGCTCACCTTACTAGAAATTGCAACCGAAGCTCCCTTAATACAGAGTCTACAGTCCAAAAATAGCCCCCTTGAGTCTTACAAAAACACCTTGTTTGAATGAAATAAGAAAGAGTAATAAGAACACCTTTGATTATCGATCTGATCTAAGCGAGACTTACTCGGAGTTGAATAATTCCTAATTCCAAATAGTTAATCTAAATCAATTCCGAATCCTTAACAATTAATCCAAGATAAAACCGAACCCTTAGTAATTAATCCAAAATGATTCCGAATTCTTAGCAATTAATTCTGAATCCATAATAATTAATCCAGTTTCATTCCAAAGGTTTAACAATTAATCCAAATTAATTTCAAAGTCTTAATGATTAATCCAAATCAATTCTGAATTCTTTCTAATTAATCCAAATTAATCCCGAATTCTTAAGACTTGATCCAAATTAATTTCAAATTCTAAATAATTAATCAAAATCAATTCTGGCTCCTGTACAGTACATCCAAGTTAAATCACAATCCTTAACAGTTAATCCAAGTTAATTGCGAATCCTTAATAATTATTCCAAAATGATTCCGAATTTTTAACTATTAATTCCGAAACCATGAGGATTGATCCAGGTTCATTCTAAACCCTTAAGAATTGATCCAAATTAATTCCAATGTCCTAGTACTTAATCCAAATTAATCCCGAATTGGTCTTAATTCAAATTAATTCCGAATTCTTAATGATTGATCAAAATTAATTCTGGATTCTTATCAATAAATCCAAGTTAATTTTGAATTTTTGATAATGAATCCAAATTAAGTCCGAATTATTAATAATTAATCTAATTAATCTAAATTAATTTCGAAACCCCGATACTTAATCTGAATTTATTCCGAAGGCTTAAAATATTTGCCTGATATTTTTCATATTTTTCAAAGACGTGAGAAAAGGCGAAAAGGCATTTTGTGTTTATGTTGTAAAACATGTCCAAGTTGATGTGAGAATTGAATAATCTCTCAGCATATAAATTATATTATTTGCATGATTGGCATTTGGAGTGCCCTAAACAACGAATCAATGATAAAAACAAAAACTGAAATGTTAAATTGATGTAGTTTACTATACAAAAAATATGTACAATAATAATCCTTTCTACTGGAAGCACAAGGCCTCAAATTTGGGCGAAGGGATTAAGTCGATTACATCGATCACAGTGAGTAACTGGCACAAATTTTATCGACTCCGAAAGGATAAAAGGTAAAGTCGACCTCGGTAGAATTTGAACTCAGAACGTGAAGATGGACGAAATATCACTAGGCATTTCGCCCGGTGTGCTAACGATTCCGCCAGTTAACCGTCTTAATAAAAATAATAATAATAAATAATAATAATAATAATAATAATAATAATAATAATAATAATAATAATAATAATAATAATAATAATAATAATATATTCACAGACACGACAGAGCTGGGAGTTATATACACTGG
>NC_068984.1:106413042-106414834 GCF_001194135.2 Octopus bimaculoides | reverse complement strand
AAACTTTCAAAATACAAAGACCTGGAAATAGAGATAACTCGAATGTGGAATCTAAAAACAGAAACAATTCTTATCATAGTAGGTGCCTTAGGTATAATAAAAAAATATTCAGACAAATACATAACAAAAACACCAGGACTTACAAATATATATAACATACAGAAAATTGCACTACTGGGTACTGCACACATTCTACGCAAAACACTTTCAATACAGTAAACATAAGAGCACCACAGCAAACCACAGCACATACCCAAGGCGCATAGAGCTGCGCTCGGTAGTGAAGTGAAAGCACGTTATAAAAATAAAACTACTGAATAATAATAATAATAATAATAATAAATCTGGCATCATCAAAACTGATAATTAAGTTGAGAAAGAAAAATACAAATATGAAAAAAGCACAAAAATGCACGGTCACTTTTGCAAGAAATACGAGCGCTAAGACAAATACAGAAAGCCGATGGTTATAGATGCAGAGGAGTGACTTGCAGATAGAATAGAATTACTTATATGTATGGCACAAGACAAGCATTGAGGACAAACTATGTGAAGGGTAGAATTGATAAAATAACTGAAAGCGACAAATCCAGAATATGAGGGTTGAAACAGTGTGGCACATTGTTAGTGAATGCCTGAAATTAACACAACGTGAATACAAAAGGCGACATGAAAATGTGACAAGAATGATCCATTAGAAGCTTTGTGGAAATTATGACTGAGAAAGATCAAAATTATGGCTGAGAAAGATCAAAAACACGTTGTGACCAAGGACTGCAAAATCCTATGAGATGCAATGATTCACTGTGACCATCAGATTAAACTTCAGAAACTTGACATTACTGTAGTGAACAGAAAAGAAAAACATGTCCGATAATTGATGTAGCATGTCCTGGTAACAACAGGATTGAAAAGAAAGAAGGAAACGTGAGCAACTATGATGAATTGATGTGGGAATTACGCAGGTTGTTGTCAGTGAAGAAAGTGGACGTGATACCAATAGTGATTATTCAATTGGAAGTATCAGTACACAACTACTAACGTAACTCAAAAGTTTGGAACGAATGTAAAGACAGAACACTTACAAAAATCATCTTCCGCAGGGTTCTTAAAGCATAAGTAGACATGTGTAATCTCAATCTGTTGGCTGTGTGCACCTGATATTTTTCATTATTCCAAGCAAAATGAAGTTGCAATTTTTCATGATGTAATAATAATGATGATGATGATAATGATAATAATAATAATAACAATAATAATAATAATAATAATAATAATAATAATAATAATAATAATAATAATAATAATAATATTCGACAGTGTTTCCTACACGTGGATTCTCGATACACTAGCTATAAACAAGGTGGCACCAATTATTATAAAATACATAAGGCACTTCATGAAAAAATAGCAGACAGTGCTACAGCTCCAAACAAAAGAGGGACTTGTGAACACGAAAGCCATCCCCATTAGAAGAGGAATATTCCAGGGAGACACGCTCTCTCCACTCCTGTTCTGCCTGGCACTCACACCTTTAACTGAATTGCTAAATAGAACTGGATGCGGATACAAATGTTACGGAAAAACAGTCAGCCACCTTTTATATATGGATGACCTAAAATTATACGCCAGAAATGACAAAGAGCTGGAAACACTACTATAGACAGTACATGGCTTTACCAAGGAAATAGATATGAAATTCGGATTAGAAACATGTGCCAAAGCAACCCTGAAAAGAGGAAAATTAGTTAAAAGTAGCAACATCACACTAGATAAAGCCAATGAAATAAGA
>NC_068984.1:106408149-106411982 GCF_001194135.2 Octopus bimaculoides | reverse complement strand
AAATATTCAGACAAATACATAACAAAAACACCAGGACTTACAAATATATATAACATACAAAAAATTGCACTACTGGGCACTGCACACATTCTACGCAAAACATTTTCAATACAGTAACAATAAGAGCATCACAGCAAACCACAGCACATACCCAAGGCACACAGAGCTGCTCTCGGTAGTGAAGTGAAAGCACGTTATAAAAATAAAACTACTGAACAATAATAATAATAATTATTATTATTATTATTATTATTGTTATTATTATTATTATTATTATTATTATTATTATTATTATTATTATTATTATTATTATTGCTATTATAAATGCCCTGATGCAATACCAGGCAGTGGCTCTCATTGGTTCTGATCTTAACTGATTGGAAGTGTTGTCATGTACACTGTTTTTTGTCTTGGTATAAAAGATGGGCTATAGTAAATATTCTGCTCAATACCACAGATTTGCTTGTGAGTTGCTTGACCTTCACCAGTTGAGCATGTCCCTTGGCGGCTGACGTTATGTGCACCTTTGATCACGAGCAGAAGTCATGGGAGATCATCATAGCCATGTACTGAAAGGAATTCTTTGCGATTTGAATAATTCACCTTTGGAAACATGGGCGAGATGTAAACAGTAGCAACATGACATCGTGAAGTATATTTGCCACCTAAATGTGACTGACCCATATGGGAGGATGCTACTGTAGTTTATAGCCCCAGGAAAATATCTCCTCCAGCTGGCTAACGACACACTGTCTGTACCCGATCAGTATTTGCGAAGGGAAATCATCGTTCCCATCTCTAACCTTACGTGATACACACGGACCCGGGTTTCTGGATAGTAAGCATATAGTATTTTGCGTTCGGAATCACTTCTCATCCCTAGCCGGTGAATGTCACATGCGGATGACGGATTACTGCCCAGAAACCCAGATCCGTGTGTATCACGTAAAGCTAGAGATAGGAACGATGATTTCCCTTCGCAAATACTGATCGGGCACAGATAGTGTGTCGTTAGCCAGCTGGATGAGATTTTTCTCGGGGCTATAAACTACAGTAGCATCGTCCCATATGGGTCAGTCACATTTAGGTGGCAAATATACTTCACGATGTCGTGCTGCTACTGTTTACATCTCGCTCAGAGATTTATTATTGCTATATATATATATATATATATATACATATATATATTTCGTTTTGGGATTTGGTCTGCAAGATCTTTTATGTGATTTCGTGTGTTGAAGCATATTCTGTTGTGTCTGGGGAGAGTCATTTTCTTATCGTGCCTTAATATTTAACACACTCACCGTTAAAATTTCCACTTATTATTTTTATTTTCCTAAAATTTTCGTTGCGTCTTGCAACCTTTTCAATAGACTTGACTATATATATATATATATATATACAGGGTGGCCCAAAAGTAGGTTTACAGTTATCACGTAGGCACATTCTTAAAAAACATTTTATTACATTTAAATTTCTATTCTACAATTAACTAAATTAGCATTGAATAATGTTTTCATATTTTTTTTATAATTAAGACCTAAACTATTTTTAAATCTCACAACTTGAGATATTCAGCAATAGTATTTGCAAATAATTTTTACTAATAAGATCTAAACTGTTAATATATGAATGCGAAAGAGGTAGTTGAATAATTGTAAACCTACTTTTGGGCCACCCTGTATATATATATATACATATATATATACATATATATATATGTATATATATATATATATATATATGGAGAGAGAGAGAGATAGAGAGAGAGAGATAAAGAGAGAGAGAGAAATAGAGAAAGAGAAAGAGAGAAAGAGAAAGAGAGAGAGGTGGGGTAGGCAGCAATCAATCTTCAGTATTTCGAACAACGGGTTGCGCCTGTTAAGGATGACATGAAAAATAATTTTGAAATGACTGTGAATTCCAAACTTTTATCTGTTTGTTGCCTTGGTCACAGATATACATGCAAACATACATACACCCATCCACAAATACATGCTTACATACACACACACGCACACACCTATCTATGCACACATACACACACACACACACACACACACACGTAATGTATATCGTTACTAAGGCTGTAAGCGAACCAGTCACAGTGTTTCTGACAGATTAGTTAACGACAATTTGCTGTGCATGCAGAGAACAGCTAATTATTAGCTAATGAACTGAAATATAAGTAATTTGCTAAATTAAAAATTGTCAAATTTTATCTATTTAAATTTTTTTCATCTCATTTATATAAGATTTAATCATTCATGTAAGCAAATGTAAGCCGAAAATTATATATTTGTGGTTACAGCCTTAAAGCATAAATTATTTCCAAAGAATCTATCCCGAATGTACTATACGAAACAACGAAGATTCTTTTCGACTTTCGTATGAAAATTGAAAGCAGATATTTAGTTGGAGAGAAATTGATATGTTTACAAAGACTAAGATACGTCTATCTACTTAAGAAGTAGATGGACATATCTCTTTTGGTCATTGGAGTTCTGATTTTAGTGATAATGACTTGCCTGAAACACGATATGTACATTAAGTACTTCAACTAGAAATTAAATGTTACAGACAGTTCCTACTATTAGCTTGCAACAATTGTGTGTTCTTTCGCCGTGTGTTTTGGAATATGTGTACTATTAAGATAAAGCTAGTATTTTTCTTGACAGCTGGTTTTAATTAGGCTTTAAATTCATGTTCTCTGTTGGACAGTTGTTTTTCTCTTAATTTGCAACTCATATTCAAATGTTTATAATCAATATCCATTAAGCTACACAGCAAAATCGATGAGACCACTGTTTTTCTCACTTGGTTAGATTGTATCAAATTTTTGGTAAAAATGCAACTCGGAGTAATATTGTTTCTAAAACCATGATACGAATATCAAGTATTGAATCTTGTTTATAACTTGTACAGTTTACCAATGAATATTTTATGTTTCAGTAATACTATAGAAATACGTTCGAAAGCAATGATTATCAGCTGACACTTTAGCACTAATTCAAATTTATATTCAACTAATCACACGACATATATTTTCCCCAGTTCGTCCATGTATTGACTAATAGAGGTTAGTGAGAAGTCTTAAAAATACTGATTGCTACATGCCACGAACTACATCAAAGTGAAAATAACATATATTTGAAAATGTAGGCTGTATGGAAGTCATGCAGTGTGAAGAACGAAGAACCTGTTATGAATCAACTTGGGAAAAATTTAATAGTAATATTTAAATCTGTTGCGCGAACGAATAATGTAGCGGCAATGATGATAAATGTAGCTTTACGTCGATTTAATGTTCGCGACAATAAATGAGTTCAAAATTTCTTAACGGCTGATGGAAACAGTCTGTAATTTTCAAAGAAATCTGCATAGCGTACTTTATGCCATATAGATTTTTTTTTTCTCAGAAAAACTAGTTTCTTCTTTTATGTATCTGGATACTGTTTCTGTGCTTTTTTATTTTTTTTTTTTTGTAAGAGAAATGCATATATAAATGTATATATAATGTAAATATAATGTATATATAAATGTTGTATTGGAAGAAACGATGAACAAGTAATCCACACTATGGGAAAGTTGAAATAAATAAAACTATAACGATAACTGACTCCTTATTCTCACCAACTCTCAGTTATTTCTATTTGGCATTAACATTTGTTGAAGATACTTTTGTCTCTCCATATTCTGAGAAAAATCCAATATCTGATCGGATATTAATTATATTTGCCCAACATGTATGTAGTGCGATCGTCATTTTGTTTTGTGCATAGGTGTGTTGTGTGTTAATGAATTTGTTGTGTGCATATATATATATATATATA
>NC_068984.1:106406606-106408115 GCF_001194135.2 Octopus bimaculoides | reverse complement strand
ATATACGCCTATGTGTGAAGGCATGTGGCTAAGTAATTAGAGTATTCGGCTCACGATCGTGAGTTCGATTCCTGGCCGACACTTTATTTCGCGTTGCTCCAGTCTTCTCAGCTGGCAAAAAAAAAGATTGTACGTGTGATGCAAAGGACCAGCCTTGTCACATTCTGTGTCACGCTGAATCTCCCTGAGAACTGCGTTAAGGATACGCGTGTCTGTGGGGTGCTCAGCCACTTCCACGCTATTTCACGAGAAAGCTATTCCGTTGATCGAATCAACTGGAACACTCGCAGTCGTAACCGATGGAGTGTCGGTTATCCATCTATCTATATTAAATGCTCTATTCGTTCTGAATGTTTTTATTTGTATGTGTTACATGTATCTGTTTATGTTGTATATATGTTATAAGTAACATATATCTATACTTGTCATTTTTTTGGCAAAAAGAAGAAAATAAGAAAATAGTTTCGTTATTGTTTTCAATTATTTCAGAATCTGATTCCAAGTTGACTGGTCGGTGGTTATTTGATAATTAATTCAAATCAAATACTTATTTGGTACTTATTTATCTCATCAAAGAGCCGTGAAAACATATTGCTCACAAGCACAGCATTTTATCTGTTCTGCTGCTCCATTAACCTTAATATCGTAAAAACACTCTTCGAGGATCTAGTGTGCTCTTTTTTTCTTTTCGAGATTATCTATATTAAGTTTCAGGACTGATTTTAAAAGTCAAAAGAAGAAACACCAATGTTTATCTTCCTATCAAATAATAATGACGATTTGATTATTTCTTTATTTTATATCTACATTCACTTGGAACATAAATTTCTCAATGTGTGTATGTAGAGGGGTGTTAAGTGGTATTTATGTTAAGTGGTGTGAAAATATAGTATTTTGTATTTCGATAAAATATAGGCAAAATAAGTGCCTGTAAAAGGGGATATGATCAGTTAAAATCCATATGCATGCCGTGCTCTCGAATGACCGTGGTCTATGTGATTGATTGAAACCAGTAAACGTTTAAAAGAGTATCAGCTTCGTGATTGGATTAGAATAACGTCTCACTATCAAACGGGTTATATTTCCCTTGGGTTTTCTAACTTAATCACTTGCATATTACATTAAGTATTAGTATTAAGTAACGTGTATGTGGGAACTAAAGAACAGAATGAGGCTCTTTTTACTGTAGTACATTTTATGTACGCTTTCTTGTTTTACTTCTTCATGAAGGTGAACATTTAAGAAACAATTGTTTACTATCGTTCTTTTGCATACTCCGCAACGTTAATGGCAACGTTAATCCAGTCAGATACTTAATCGCAAAATAAACATTACACAAAATTGGTTCAAATCGCTAAGAACTTTTGCCTGAAGACTTTCTTTTATATGAGCTTTACACTTGTAATGTCAGTCTATTATATATTACATACTAATAATGTAGCCATTATATTTACTACGCGCTAAATACAGCCACTTCTAGCAATATATATATATATATGTGTGTGTGTG
>NC_068984.1:106406059-106406568 GCF_001194135.2 Octopus bimaculoides | reverse complement strand
ATATATATATATATATATATATATATATATATATCGGCCATCTTTCTTCACCTAACTTGTGTTATCTTCTTTCTCTCCGTTGTAGATGGATGAAGGAAGACGTGTTCTTGTCTATCTCCTGTCCAAGCTTGATTTACGCGTTCGCCACCACAACCTCGTTAAGGCTTATCAGCCCTTCATGTTTGTTTTCACTGTCCTGTTTGTGTTAGCAATTTTGGCCCTCCACAAAATCCCAAATTCTATTTAATTTGCTTTGCGGGAGCAACTGTTTAATCGAAAGCGTATCTTGTTGTTAAATGCTCGAAATTCGAGAGTAGAAAAACAGTTAACAACTGATGAAGGGTCGTTCTTCGTATTGTTTGTCTTGTTTTCCATGAACTCGTACTTCGTATGTTCGTTGTACACGTTTCGTGACGTCCTGTGCCCGCATATGCGTATATATATACGTATAGATGTAAGTATGTACATATATGTATGTATATATGCATATATATATATATATATATATA
>NC_068984.1:106402016-106405152 GCF_001194135.2 Octopus bimaculoides | reverse complement strand
TATATATATATATATATATATAGCAAAAATTTTGATTCAGGTGAATATGGTACTTAAGTTGAGGCACTGGAATTCAGTACGGCATTATCCATACAATTTCAAAATAAGGTGATTAAAATCAAAATAAGCAACAAGGATATCCAGAGGTAATGCAGTACGAACGTTGCCCTTTATTCTCTCAGCCTTAAATATACAAGGTTTGATAAACTAGACTATAAATTAAGACTGATCCCATAAAAACAAAAAAAAATCAGTGACAGGCAGAGTCTTCTTGACAATTTATTTATTAACTTCTATGTTGTAGTAGAGACATTTTCTTTGTCGATCTCATTAACTTCTTGGAGATTTTATGTATAATTATACTAATGTGTCCATCTGTTCTAATTTAATTAAATTCTATGTCTCTGTGCAGCTGAGGATTGCTCTGCATTTTAAATTGATGTACTGTTTGCATTGTTCAATTAAATTGAGTTGCATGAAACGATCGTACTGCATTTATCCTTGTTGCTTATTTTGATTTATATATATGCATATATATGATAGATCGCTAGCCATTACACATTCTTTTTTTCTCTCCTTGTTTCTCTCCTTGCTTCTTTCTGTGGAAGAGCGAAGGCTCGAAACGTTAAAGACTTTTTCACCTCCTGAGCGTTATACTAATACATCTGTTTGTTGTCTGCACCACCTGTCTTCGTCTGTCTTTTTTGTGAATTCTCCCTATATATATATATATATATATATATATATATATATATATACACATATATATGCCCATGTGCGTGCATCTTTGTGTCTGTGTTTGTCCCCAACAACCACCGCTTGACAACTGATGTTAGTGTGTTTGCGTCCTCGCAACTTAGCGGTTCAGCAAAGGTGACTGAGACAATAACTACCGGACTTTAAAATCGGATCTGTTTATTCGACTAGAAATTTAAGCTGGTGTCCTAACATGATCACAGTCTAACGACTGAAACAAACAAAAGATATCACACACACACATACACACAAACAGACAAAGAATATATATGTATATACATATATATATGCATATTTATATATTTATCTCTCTCTCTCTCTCTCTCTCTCTCTCTCTCTCTGTATATATATATACATGTGTGTGTGTGTGTGTGTGTGTGTGTGTGTATTTAGTCTATTGTCATAGTGTTCTCCGTCATATGAAGGGTAACTATGGAAGTATACTTTTATCCACATGGCAAATATGGAAATATGGCATATGTACAATAATTATTCCTCATCTCCTCCTCTTCCTCCTCCTATTCATCTGCCTATGATTCTTTCATCACACTGTATAACATTACTTTATCCATGGCTTGCAAGCAAGTCGAGTATGTGCACTCACCTTGCACATCTTCCGTTAACTCGCTGTCTCTCAGCCTCTCTCTTTACGATGTAAGGCGTGACTGGAGAAATCAACCAATTAACCAACCAACCAACCAACCAACCAACCAACCAACCAACTAACCAACATTCATATCAGCAATTATTATAATGGAATTAAAATTCTTTCCCTATGAAATGCATTTCCTGCGCCTCTGATATTAAATATAGAGCAAAGTAAATCAACATGTATGCCTTACTTAGATAAACGTTTTCTCCAAAGCGAATTATTACTATAAGTAAAAATTAGTTGGTACTGTTGAGAATCCAAAGAAATAATTCAAACTGGGGTATTCATTGTCTTAGTGTAGAATGGTAAGTAACTAAGATAAAGATTAAACTGCTATTCCTATTTAATGTTCCTGATTATAGTTATTACGCTTAGTCTGTATCACTGCTGCACTTCGTAAAAAGGAAGCAGCTTCACAGTTATTTTTATACATTTTTAAGAGACAAATATTTTGAAGTCGAAAGAATCCCGAGCATTAATTAATAGCATTACCATTCGTTGCATGCTTTCTACATCAAAGGAACCTTAGACTGTATCACAAATAACTGATCATCTACCAAAATATTAATAGCAAACATTGAAACGTTCTTTCAAAACGGCATATAGAAAGATGTCTATGTTAACAGCAAATCCAACGATAACAATTGTTCAATGACGGTAATTCCTTTCACGATAAATACATTTAATCCTTTAATATATACACTGGAAACAATTCGGAGACCAAGTAAAATAATAATTCCGATAATATCTAGCACCAATATTTGCCATTCCTTGTTGCGTTCGTTTAACAACCTACGTACGAATGTAACTACCTCCATACTTACCGAACCAGTTACCAATCTATCAACTATCTGCCTATCTATCGATCTTCTTGCCTGCTTATGAAACCAATTACTTCTCCATATTCTTCCTCCACAAATTTCATTCCATGGAAGATGCAGTGTAATATGTATACATATATGTAATATTGATGTATGTATTCTTGTTTGTGGATACATATATCATACATACATTGCTTCTTTATGTAAGCATGTGTGTATGTATTTACATATCTGCGTGAATATTTCCGTGCGCACACATATACACGGGCGCACTCACCCCACTCCACATACATATATATATAAATCAAAGAGAGAACAGAAAGAATACAACAAAGGGAAACCATCAAAACACAACCTACGGAAAAAAGGATGATAGCACAACAACGGCAAACGGGACAGAACGAGATACATGGATCATTCGCAGCCAATCACCTCTTCAGTCGGAGTCCGGAATGTCTTCGTAGTTTCGCCCACTTATCTCCGATAATACTCGAAACCGGCTGGGCCAGGGACTTAAGCTGAAAGCATTAAACCTCTGGGAAAGGCAAATGAAGTACATATACGAAAATATATAAGTAAATAACAGTAAAGGTCTTTTAACTATCATAGGACTGTAGTAAGGTGGCGCAAGGAAAATGGGTATGGAGAAATCATAAAAAATTGGGAGGCAGGACAGAAAAGAACATATATATATATATATATATATATATATATACGCAGCTGTGTGGTAAGTAGCTTGCTTACCAACCACATGGTTCCGGGTTCAGTCCAACTGCGTGGAACCTTGAGCAAGTGTCTTTTACTATAGCCTCTGGCGAACCAAAGCTTTGTGAATGGATTTCGTAGACGGAAACTGAAAGAAGCACGTCATATATATATATATATATATATATATATATATATATAT
>NC_068984.1:106399431-106401841 GCF_001194135.2 Octopus bimaculoides | reverse complement strand
ATATATATATATATATATATATATATACATATAAACACGTTTTGTTCTTGAAGTCACCATTCGTCAACAGTTTGCCTATATGTATATATGCGCGCGCGCGTGTACATACATGTGTATGTATGTATGTATGTGTGTATGCATGCATGCACATACGTAGGCATAGCTGTGTTGGAGTTCAGTTCTACAGCATGTTACATTGGACAACTATCTTCTGCTATAAGGCCGGGCCGACCAAAGAGCCTTGCGAGTAGAATTGGTAGAAGGAAACTGAAAGAAATCCGTTGTATACGTAATTACACGTATATATCTGTTCATGTGTGCGTGCGTTCGTGGGTGCGTGCCTGTGTGTGTTTGTCCACGTGTGTGCTTGTATTTTTGTGTCTTCTGGACTTGACATAGCGGGATAGCTGTAAATGAGTGCCACTGTCATACAAGTGGTTTACTTCATTTCCAGTCATCCATGGAATCATGTCTAGACGTGGTAAAATGTTACTTTGCTTAGAAGCAAATGAGGAATGCCAAGAGGAAGGGAATCTAGCAGTAAAAAAATCTGCCCTAAGGAATTCCGTCTGCTTCATGATAGCATGGAAATGAGATCATCAAATCGGTAATGATGTGGATATATATCTGTGTGAGTTTGTATATGCGTGTGTGAGTGTGATTGTGTCTGTCTTTCTGTTTGTGTGTGTGTGTGTGTGTGTGTGTGTGTGTGTGTGTGTGTGTGTGTGTGTGTGTGTGTGTGTGTGTGTAACATTTAATTCATGTGATCGAATTTTAATTAACCAAGCGTAAATGAATTAGAAGATGCGAACATGAATATGGTAATCGCTGTTTCCACAGGAGAGCAGTTTTTCTACAACGAATATGTGCTCACATCACATTCAACTCATTACTATAAAGAATTTTGAGACAGTCAGTGTTTCGATACCATTGTGTCCCGTCAGCCAGATTTACCCCTCTGTTCAATGATTCTAACAAGACCCGATGGTCTTGTTTATAATGTCAGTGAGCAGTTTGTTCTCTGATCCGTTCTGATATGACAATCGTCATATACACTCTTTGAATCCTGTTCTTCACTCTGCATATGATAATTTATTATCAGTTGTCAGATATCAGCAGGGATCAGTTTGTTGCTTGAAATTATGATCAAGCCCATCGGCTCTTGATAAATTCATTGGTCCCAGAGTGTTCCTTACTGACAAAACATACTGATGTCGAAAGACCGGGTGTCTAAAAATACCTTGTACTCATGAATCAAGTGTGCTTTGAATGCATATTCGTCGTAAAGAAAAAGTTTTTCTCATATGACAACAGCGATTAACAGCATATTCAATTTCGAATCAGGTAAAACGTATTAAGAATAAACAAGTGGTCATCTTGAATCTCACCGTTCTGTGTATATGACTATTTATACGAATTAAACGTGTGTGTGTGTGCGTGTGTGTGTGTGTGTGTGTGTGTGTGTGTGTGTGTGTGTGTGTGCATGTATGCATGAGTGTATTTTCACTCACACCACAAAACCCTTTCGAACGAGCAACACTGATTCCACGGTTCCATACTTTGAAATGCCTAAACATGAACTGCTATTGGAACTTACATACCATGTACAGGAAACTTTTTTACCACTTTTTACCACTTCTATACACCATTTTCCTCGAATAATGGAACTACAACTACAATATCTTTATATATCTTATTTCTACTTTCATTCTCTTATTTCTCTATCTCCTCCTTTTCCACAATAATTCGAACTCAAATATATTCTCACGCCGTCTCTGATGAAGAGATATCCATAATATCCCAGAAACTGTTGTAAGACTATTTCATTATAAATGTCCTGAAAACTCTTCACAGACTTGGCTTTGTTATCTCATTCTGTCTAATATATATATGCATGCTAATACAAGACCCACATTAGACTCCTCACTCGTATCACTATCGAGCCAAGTATTTAACTACGGTCTACCCATAGCACTTACTTAGCGCTACCCGACACACTTTCGTACCCTTCTTTCAGATTCCGTCTATCAAATCCACTCACAAGGCTTTGATCGGCCCGAGGTTACAGCAGAAGACACTTGCCGAAAGTGCCACGCAGTGGGACTGAACCCGGAACCATGTGGTTCGGAAGCAAGCTTCTTAACATACATGCATACATACATGCACATGATGGAGTGTTGAAAGGTTCCTGGCTTTAAGAGTATCACGAACGGCCTGATTGGAAGCCCGACCTTCCGAGTTCTTTTACAGGCCTCAGAAAAACTGAAGGACCGCTGCGATAAGTATGTGAATCTAAGAGGTAAAGGTGTTGAATAAAATCACAATTGACTGATGCTCCCGTATTCTCTTTTACCTAAAACCAGGAACATTTCAACACCCCCTAATATATATATATATATATATATATATA
>NC_068984.1:106397772-106398585 GCF_001194135.2 Octopus bimaculoides | reverse complement strand
ATATATGAGCTTTGGGCTAATTTAAATCTGTTTGTGATATATTTATAACTTCTAAAGGTAATATCACTGCAGCTACCGTGGAGAAAAAATTCTTTCTTCTGGTAAAAGGTATAAAAACAACATATGTACTCAGTGCTTCCCTTAGCAGATTCTCAGACGCACGTTTCAGGCACTTTAGCCTTCCTCAGCCTTCCACTTTAGCCTCCTCAGTGGGAAAAACTCATTGACTGTTTTTAGATAACGCACCAGCTTTAAATCTACCTAGGATTACCTATCTCCGGTGCTTCGAAAATGTTGTTTAATCGTGGATTATAAAACCGCATCATTGTTTCAACCAGAAAGAGAATCCTCTATTGACAAGAGTAGTTAAAGAGAAAGACAGAAGAAAGGAGCGACGAACATTTTTATTCTATAAAACACAATATTTAAAGAACAGTTTCGTGATGTAAAAACAGTATAAAGAATTAAAAGTGCAGTAGTTAAGAAATAAGAGATAAGAAGATTTCAAGGAAACAATCTTACAATGTAGATATGAAAGTAATGGAGAATAAATAATAGAAAGAAAAAACTGAAAATAAGGAAAACACATACATACTTATAATTTGAGCTTATTTTCAAGGGGGCGCTCCAGCAAGGCCGCAGTCTAATGACTGAAACAGGTAAACGGTAAAAGAGAAAAGATACATATGTGTGTGCGTATGTAGATGCAAGTACGCATACACACGCACACATACACACTCACACACACACGCACACACATACACGCACACACATACACGTACACACGCACACGCATCTATATATATATATATA
>NC_068984.1:106388531-106397762 GCF_001194135.2 Octopus bimaculoides | reverse complement strand
ATATATATACATGGTGCGGTGAATAAACTGTCGTCTAAATTACGCAAATCTTAATAGATTATTTAACAAAATTACATAAAAATATCTTGAAAATTTAGAGAGTAAATTTATTTAATAAAGTCGCCATTGACTTCTACCACGGCTTCCAGACGATTTCCGCTCCTGCCACACTTTTGGATAGTCTCCTTGTTTGAGGTGGTAAATACTGCCATCAGTTTATCTTTGGTGTTACAAAGAGTTTTGTTGGTCTCTCGTACAACTGCGCCCACACATAATAATCAAGAGGGTTGCAATCTGAGGTGATGGAGTGATATGGTTGCAAAAATTGTCTGAGTCATGACTGAAAAAAACACATATACTGTTTCTTCTCCCTTCTTGTAGTACTACCACAATGGCTCCTGCTTCTTGAAACTACTGTTTGTACACCCTCTCCATTTCCCTTCCATTCGATATTCCCACCGCCCCTCTGCACATCATTTCAACTGTTTCTCTTCCAACAATTTCTATTCTTCAATCCAGGACTTGATCTACAAACTTAAACCTACAGTCATTACAGAGACATTTGACCGTAATTTCAACTCAAATCTGCAAACCTCTGATGCTCCTTATTGACAACATATTTCCCACGCGTTTGAAACTGAAGACGTCCAGTCTCATCAATTCACATCAATCTACTCAATATGGGATAATTTACTGAGGCCGTTGATTCTAAAAACCGTTTTACCACTTCAGGAGAAAATACTACCTCAAATCAAATATAAAAACACCATGCTCAGTGAGAAAAATGAATGACTATTTAGGTTTTCCTTTGCCGCCGAAAAACTCATGCTGTAAATAAGTAATATTCTTTGATTTCACAGTCAAATGTTTGCATTTGTTGTGAGCTTATATATATATATATATATATATATGAGTGCATCAGATTGCATGTTTCTCTAGATAATATTCCAGAATGTTTCACTATACTTTTGATTATCTTTATCTATATAATTTATGCCTGTTGTTGAGTCCCTTCTTGATAGTCCTTCTTGATTAATCTATGATCATTAGCCTTTTTTCGACGAATACTCCTACAGCTAAAAGTATGCATGGAAAAAACCATAAACAGTGCACTGAAACTATAAATCCATTTTCTTTCACCGTATGCATTGTATGTTGTATACTATACAACATATTGAAATATGCAGAATAGATGACTTCACAATATATTTTTCATCCCAAACTAAAGAACAGCGTCAGGTTGGTTGTGTTTGTATTCAGAAGATTATTATATTAAAATGTTCTGTCAATATTATTTCTTTCTGAAGGTGCAGATTTATTTTAGGTTCTTTGTGTTTTGAGTGTTGTCACCAGATCGATTTTTCAGAAATGTTTTGTGAAGATAATGATTAGCTGTCATATTTATTCTGCTACTGATGATTTAAATAATAATTTTTCACTGATACAGAGCTGCCGACAGCTTTTTGCCAACGCAATATCTCAACTATTTTCCTATAGAAGATAAAGTATTGTCTGATACTGAATGGATATTATATAGCTTTCTTTTGTAATTTTGTGCTTTTTTCAGCTGCAGGTCGTCTCTGATTGAAGAGACCTATAATCATAAGTATTCCAGTTATGACCACCCCGTCTTTTTGCAGGATCATGTATTTAATACCAAAAGAAATTTGGCTGTTGTTTCTAGTAAGCCTGGTGGCCGCTGATGGGGCTTCTATGTTTATCGAATAGAAAGACGTTTTGATTTTTGTTAATGTATCTTTTATAACAGGAGCTGATAAATATTTTCGGAATCAGGCCGGATTAAGCCAAGGCGAATTTAAAAAAAAACATTAAACCATAATCATAAAAGCTACAGCAACAGCTTGCTTCTCTAAAGTTTTAAAAGTAATCTGCTGAAGTGGAGGAATTACTTAAATTCCTCGGTAATGTTCCACACAACACAAGTTATGAAGTTAAAATACTTTTAGTTAGACTGAATGGGGATGATTGTAGATCCGGGGTAAACGGAGTATCAGCCAGTGTACCTGAACAGGTAATTTTGTCATACGTTCCTTCCTGAAGATCGATTATTCATGGAAACTATATCGCATCAGCAAATGAAATGGTGTTAGTTTCTATTGCATCTGGGAAGCTTTTTTTCCCCCAGTGAAGTAATCATATCCATTCTTTTTAACATAAAGCATCGATTCATTTGAAGCCATTGGAAAAACTAAAACATTTTTATCTGTTTTTCACCCATACTGAATGTCGGTGTTCCCTAGCCACAGATAGATAAAGAAAGCAAACAGACATTGTATGAAACATCATATATTTACTTAAGCAGGCGGGTCAGTTGGAATGAGGCTTCAGTCCGTAGTTTGCCGTTCGCAGTTTTTAACCCCTCTTAATGTGTTTTAACTTCTATAGATATGTGATAATGGTTTTTCCTACAATTTCCTGTTCAGGTGGATCAGTTGAATTGGAAAGACAGCAATTCAGTTTAGACATAGAGGAAGTCAATGCCTTTAAATTACTTTTCTTCTTTATTCCTACTCATCAACATACAGTCAAGTACCCGAATATTGATACTTCTTAATACTATCACTTCAGCAGTATATAACATATGGCTTTTGTGGGCATAGCTACTCCCATAGGTTTTAATACTTGTTAGAGTGCTTTTTGTTCACTCTAAGCATTAAAGTGCAATTTATTGTCAATTCGACTTCAGAAATCAGAGAAATATGCATTTCTAGTGCACAGTTTTCCTCAATACTATTAAATCGATTCCAACAAAATTCCATTAAGATATTCTGTGAAAATACCGTAACACTGTTCGAATATTGATATGAAAGCAGAGCTAGAGAATTGCAAAATCATTGTTGTTTTTCTCACTCGGCTTGGAACGTTAGCTACTTATGGAACAATTACGCTGAGTTTTTCACAACAGAATATAGAATATTTCCTTCCAATAGATACACAAATCGTTTTTGTGGTGATTATAATTACATGCCTTCATCTCAGATGGCTAAAGTTTATTGAGGTATTATTATTGTAATCTTTGATCTTTAGAACTCTGGCAAATACATTGATTCTAATAAACACGGAGGAGGAACATCATTTATAATATGATTACAACCCAACTAGATTTCCACGCTATTATTTCATTCTCTTGGAGGCTAAAAGGTAATTCTTATTTCTACTCACCCTCTTGTTCAAGTATCACATCTTTTGCTCCTTTGCAAATTTCGAAAGAAATTTGCATTTGGTTTACGTGGGGTGAGGTTCATATTATTCTAAGCTCTCTATCAGCCTATAATTGCTCGTTCTTGATTAATTATATTTTAGCTAAATTCTTGTTGTCATTCTATGAGTTACCATCAAGTGGGATTGATGTTGACGTTTTTGATGTATTGTATAGTATATATATGAAACAATATCAGTTAACAAGAAATTTATAGCATTTGGTAATAAAGGGTTGAGTTAAAAGTAAAAGTAGGAGTAACTTTTATAATAACTGACACAGTTTTTTCAAATTGCATTCGTTATTAAAGTAACACTTGCTCAATACAAAGTTACTAATCAACATAGTATATATCGCAAGCGAAATATTAGCACCATCATTGAACAGAACTTTCAAATCCTTTTTGAAAAACTTCTGATGTGCACTATTCTACCAAATTCTTCTAGTCCACTTTCACCTTGTTTGTGTTATCAAATTGTTATCCACATAAACTGACATTCTTTGAACCAAACAGGTGGAAGTCGGAGGGCACCAAATCCGAGCTATACGGCGAATAAGGAACCACCGACCAACCCAATCTACCGATTGTGTGGTCGTACAATGTCATCGCGAATGTGGAACGTTTTCAGTCTGTTGTTCAGTCATTTCTTCGTAATGGCTTTTCTAAGCTTTTTGAATGCTCCAATGTAGCAAACGCTGTTTATAGTATCACTAGGTTCCAGAGAATCAAGGAGAATTACGCCCTTCTCATCTCCCAAAACAGTCACCATGACTTTCACTGGCTCGTGAACTTTATGCCTTGGAAGAAAAGCATGGCATCATATCATGGAGTGAGCCTTCAGTTTTCGTCCCTGTCACTAAATCGGGAGAGAACATGTCTTTGTTGCTTTCAAACGCTTCCAGCAAATCAAAGCAGACTACCGCCCTTCTGTCTTTGAAATCGGGTAACAGCTGCCATGGAATCCACATGGCACACAGTTTCCGGTAATTAAAGTCATCGTGTAGCTAAAATTACCCACCACCTTCTGTAAAGTTGTAAGCTGTGCAGCAAGCTCAAGTATTATGAGCATCTGTCCACTGAAATAAACTCGTTCACTCGCTGGCGATTTGTGTCAATAGTCGCAGTCGATGATCTCCTACTGCCTAGCTTGTCTTCCCTTTCTTAAAACGTCTTCATCCATCTGTAGATAATACTCTTGTCAATGGTGTCATCTCTTTAAAAGATTTCTACCCTTTCTGTGGATGTTCACTAGCTTGCACCCTTCCTACGTCAAGAACTCAACACGTTGCTTCAGCTTGGTACCCATTATTTTCCTACAACAGGAAGATTTACTTTAAATGAAGCGTTAGTCTACAAGATGTGCAATTTGAACGAGTTATGTCAGTTGATAAAGAAAATAATGCCCTCTCTTGCATTAATTTTGGTACAACCCTAGCAAATATCCGCTACCCACTCCGTGATTATGTTCCTCAATAGTCCAGTATTTAGTTGGCCTATGTTAGCTTAAATTTAAATTTTACTAATGATAAAAGTATGAGAGAGTTAGGTTCGTACCTATGACTCTCTCCCTCTCTCCCTCTCTCCCTCTCTTTCTCTCTCTCTCTCTCTCTCTCTCTCACACACACACACACACACACATACACACAGAAACAAACTCTTCTAGACCAACAATAAAATTCTATTAATTAGAAATTCATTCACAGGCAAAACCTCCTAGTAGAACACAGAACATAATTATTAATACGTTAAATTTTCCAACACGCCTCGTGTTTTATTTTCCGATTTTGTGTAGACAACAATGTGAAGTAAGGACTAATCAATCTTTTATAGCAGCGTGGCAAAATATTGTGTGAGATCATACAATTAGTTTTAAAACTGTTTACCAGTAGGAACGTTCTATAGTTAATGAAGTTAGTTTCTCTGTGATTGTGTTGATATTGTTTTCACGGCATTACATATTGGTACTGAGTTATTTAGTAAAGCAAAGATATCTGTCATATACGTCAAATTGCACACCAGTCATTTTCATCTGGTTCGTGCTACAATGAGTTTTTCTTCTAGTTCCAGAAGTCTCTTTAATTCATTCTGTAGTATCAATACTTGGTTTAAATCTTTTCGACGTAATCAGTTAATGAGGCTCAGAGTGCACAATTAGTCATAAATGTTCTGATTCCGTGATTCAGCAAAATAAATAAACGCATCTTTAATAGTTTTGCTTTGATCAAGTTCTGACATAGAGCCAACTTCGAATCAGCAGCAAAAGTACTGGTGATTAATGCCGGTCTGTATAAAAAGATAGTAAGCTGACGTTACAACAGGGTTTTTTTTTTTACTTCTGTTTGACTAATACTAGTTGATTGCATCATACAAAGTAGGTGAAGTGTTTGCTCAACAAGGAAACTAAACATAACAGCTGAAATATTGATGCAGTTTTCCTGTCTGAGAAAAATATCTTTGACGCTAAAAGGGAAGTTATGACAAGTTCATTATGTGATAGTACAATTTGTAGAAGAGTAGTTAACATATCTGCTAATATTGAAAAATGTTTCCAATAGTATGAAGAATTTTAAATTCGAATCGACTGACATTGGTAGAAAAGCATTATGATGAGTACCGTTTAATGAGTACTGTTAGCAGGTAATACTTGATGAGCACTGCTTGATGAGTACTGCCTCCTAAATGCTGTTTGATGAGCGTTTTTGGATGAGCACAGCTTGATAAGTACTACTTCATGAATATTATTTGATGAGAGCTGCTGAACCTCTAACATTTCTTGTGATTATTTCATTGTGAATAAATCTATTCCTAAGCCACTAAGATCTCTGCTTTCCTAACAATGTTGGTCGATTCTATTTTAGAATTCTTCATAGTTTCAGAAACATGTTTCTCAATATTAGCTACGATCTCAACAATTCTTCTGCGAATTGTACTAGTACACAAAAGAAATTTCGTAACTTTCCGCTCAGTATCAAAGAAAGTTTTTTTTTTTTTTTAAATCAGGAAAGCTGAATCAATTTTACACCTATTATGTATGGTTTTCTTGTTGGGCAATTACTCTACCTACTTTGGAAAATACAATCTGCAAATAATCTGAAACTGTTACTTGTTTTTCAATCCCTGATCGCTGACATTTCTGTTATTCCAAAAGGTTTTCAAATGCTGATGACAATGTTGATGACGATGGCGACAACGACGACGGTGATGACAATGACGATGACGTCGACGATGATGACGACGACGACGACGACGACGACGACGACTACAAGGATAATGATGATGATGATGATGATGACAATGATGACACGTTTTTATCCAGCTTTTCACAATAATATCAACATATAGAATGGGATGGGTTTTTATTTCCAGTCTATGAGAAACCGAAACTCATAACTATATATAATTTTTACAAACCTTCTTTTCGAGCGTGCGGTGAGGCTCTGATATTAATGTAGAATTCAATGATTCTTCTTCTGAAGTCTTTTCAAACGGCAATTCTAGATCACGGTATACAGTCTGATTTTTCTCAGCATCGTCTGAAGATTGAGTTAAATATCTACCCATGAATAAACGCATTAAATGTACGCACACGCACATCGCTGACCACTACATTTATATATTTTTTCTCCCTGTTTTTCTCCTTATTTCTTTTTGTGTTCCTTTCAGTTGAAGAGCGTAGCTCAAAACGTTAAAGACTTTCTCTATTCCCGAGCGTTAAACTAATACATCCATTTGTTGTTTACACCATCTGTCTTCGTCTGTTGTTTTTTTCGTAAATTCTTCCATATATATATGGTCAGCGCTCAACTGGTTCTTATTTTATCAATCCCGAAAGGATTAAAAGCGAAGGAATTTGAACTTAGAACGTAAGAGTCGAAAGAAGTACCGCTAAGAATTTTGCCGAACAGAAATCTTACAAAGAAATATGAATTATCCTTGAAAATATCTTTCACACTTGCCAGTTTCTCGCGTTGCACCCTTTGTGAACCATTGCAGTAAGTGATATGATTTAATCTCACCATGATTTACACCCGAAGACAATTTTCCATATGCAGCTGGTAAAACATTATGAGAGACATAAGTACTTCTGTTGTTGTTCAACGGGTTAATATAATGTTCCCAAACATAAAAGCAACAAATGAATTGAGAATATTTAATCGAAAAGATTTAATTCTGCTAAAATTAACACAATCATACTGACATGAAGTTGAGATTTAAGATTACGTGACATCTCCATTTCGAACGCTAATCAGATTTATTTTCCATTCTAACAACCTTTGAACAATCTTCTACAATAAATATTTAAGATTTAACTTACAAATAATTTCATTTAAGCACTGGAAATTGTTTCAAAGCGTTTTATTTTTCTTTCCTTTTATCTTTGTTTTGCAAAATCTATAATTATGTCAGGTGTATAGGCGCTAATTTTCTTTAATCAAATTCTATTTCAATAACTTCTCGTTGAAATTAGCTGCTTCCGCAAAAAGATATGAATTTATCAATACAGCAAACAAAATTAAATAATTAATATCATAGAGAATCGTTCTATTATTCGACGCTTCAATAGCCTGAGGTTAATCATGTTAAATTATTGTTTTTACTGAAACATTTCGATATACTGATATCCAAATTTGATGCATCTAGTCATGCGTCAGCTCTGATATCACACCTCAGAAGAGTGATTGATATTAAGCATTAATTTCGCAGTGACAGCGAAGGAGGTGAATGAAACAAACTTTGGGTATAATTAAACATGTTGATTCATATCATAGCTTATTACTTGCACCGAAAAGAAAATGTGATCTTCAAGCGACTTCAATTAACAATGTTTTCGATTTCTGTCAATAGCTATTTCAGTTAAATAGTGAAATAGTTACAAGTACGCCATTGTTCTTGTAGCATTATTACTTTTTTTTAGTACTCTATAGTAAATGCAAAGAAAATAAATAAAGGCATTCGAGATTAATAAACTACTAGCGTATTATCCGTCAAATGATGATGCGTAACATGTAAAGTATGCTTTTGTCACTCTGTATGTTGTTTGAAAATATGTAGTTTTGAAGCCTGAAAGGGTAAAGAAAAATAATCCAGATTGAGCTTACTGTCCCGTGGGAAGAAGGGTGAGATCAAGCATTTAAATGAAAGCATGGTGCAACATTGCAGGGTGAAGGAATGGCAGTCATGATTATGCTCAGTCGAGATTTAGTTGTGTTATGTCTCAACGCTACTGCTATCTAGCACCTTCGGATGATCTCTACTCAACCGCTACACAACTGCTACTCGACTGCTACTCAACCCTCTACCACTGCCAGACTACCTCTATTTATATGTCTTGGGAGATCCTACTTCTTCGCCTGGGGGCGTCGACACAACAGGCTGTAAGAAATTCCCTGCCCAGTCAGTATGGGAAATGCTTACATCCACTGGAATAAGAGGAAGAGAGCGAAATATAGCAATGCACCAGATTGGAGAGACAACAGAAAGAGCCTCTTGCTGGCCATGGAGCAAGAGAGAAGAGTTAAGCTGCAATACCAGAGAAGATGAGCAGTGATTTTGCTACCTCTGCTGACGCACCTGCAGAAGGGTGTAATGGTTCAGGGTGGAAACACCCGATGATCGTTGGACATTGTTGGAAACACACAATGATCGTTGGACATCAATTCCTCCTGGCTAAAGCTACATGTACCAAAGGAGAGTGAAAAAGAATCTCATTTTAGATGTTTTCAATTTCTCGTTATCATTTAAATTTTATCAAATTTCCTGGTGCTTATACAGAACGATGAAATAAATACTAATTTTCAAAAGACAAATTTTTATCACCATAAATTGAAATTAAATGAAACTAAAGAATGAACTACATAGTCATCCTCGATATGCTCCGGCAGATACAAACATAAATACACTAACAGCTTCTGCATTTTTTTAATGGAAAACTACTTCTTACTTCCCACCTGTATGACTCCTCAAATAAATGTTTTATGATCTACTCTCTCTCTCTCTCTCTCTCTCTCTC
>NC_068984.1:106387073-106388521 GCF_001194135.2 Octopus bimaculoides | reverse complement strand
TCTCTCTCTCTCTCTCTCTCTCTCTCTCTCTCTCTCTCTTCCTTCTCTCTATCTACTCCTTTCTCTCCTCTCTCTCTCTCTGATTTTTTTCTCTCAATGTATATGTAGCACTCATTTTCTCATTATCATTAAATACCACCGCTATAAGTATGTGCACTCTGTACATACTTACGTTAATTTTCTCCGTACCTATTTTTTGCTCTCTCTCACCAATGTTAAACATGACTGGAGCAATCAGCCAAGTAAACAACCAACATTTATAACGGCTTTTATTATAAAGAGATGAAAAAAGAAGAGTTAGAGTTATTATATACATTATCACAGTATCTCATATACTAAGATCTGCAATAAAATATTAGTGTCTCTGATTCTATGACAATAACATTTCAAAATTCTTCCTTCTCCCCGCAACCTTCTTATATCTCATCAACATCCTCCGTTATCAACTATATAGAGAAGGAATTGTTAGCATCCAGTAAATCTGCTAAAAGATGAGAGAAGTGAGAAAGGAATGTCTAGAGTTAACGGAACTAATATCAGCATGTGCCTAAAGACAGGAGAACATAGCTGGGAGAGGACACTTGCTCTTGACGATAAGAGTAATCTGTGAAATCCCTGACTGACCATAAGTGGTTGTCCTTTCATTGAGGGCTTTTTTATGTGTGTTTTATCATATTTGAGTCTATGTAAACGTCTGTACCTTTCTAATGTGTCATTAATCCAGCAATTTCTCCACAAATAAGGAAATTATTAGTTAAAGTTGCGTAGTTAAGACGATTGCTTTGTAAAAACATCTGGTCTGGACTCAGTCTCACAGCGTGGCACTTTGGGCAAGTGTCTTCTACGTTAGTTCTGAGAGTACATATTTTAGACGGAAACTGTGGAAGCCCGTTCTATATATATATATATATATAATATCTTATAATTATATACATAATTATAACAAGGGGTTAGCTTTATGTCTTACCACGCACCGTAAGAAATAGACGCTGAAGTCTTTTTTACTACCTTAAAATCTCCGAGAATAACACTTTATTATAGCCAAGCAAAAGAAAAAATAATGAATCAATAAGGCTGATTTGAATTATACTCGGCAGTATATTTTTACGAATGTGGATAGATATCGGACATACGATGACGCTGACTGCGTGCATATTGTGAAATACTCGGGAACTTATACGAAATACTATGCTGAAGAGTAACAGTAAGTAGATTATTCTTTACTTTAAGTTCGAAACGCGTCCATAGTTAATCAGCATTATTGATTCATTATTTTTCTTTTGCTAGCCTACAGTAAAGTGTGTTATTCTCGGAGATTGTAAGGTAGTAAAAAAGACTTTAGCGTCTATTTCTTACGGTGCGTGGTGATGCATAAAGCCGACCCCTTGTTATAATTAAGTATATAATTATAAAATATTTTGTAAAATTTACCTATAAGGTTTTTATTT
>NC_068984.1:106380776-106387063 GCF_001194135.2 Octopus bimaculoides | reverse complement strand
GTTTAATCTATCGACAAAAATTCAATAAGCTATTCGATAGGTTAACTCATTTATTGATGTTGAACTTTGTAATGTAATATATTTACTGTTAAGTAAATTGGTGAACATTATACGTATTTTTAGTTGATATCCTAATAGAATTCTCAAAGGTCCAATGTATATACATATACAGAGAGAGATAAATAGATAGATAGATAGATAGATAGATAGATAGAAGTATTGTAGCATTTAGAAGTGAATTTCTTCCCTCACTCCTAGACTCTACTCTATTTTAAGCGTTACCAACTGAAAATAACTTACATAGAGTGCTTTTTAAAAAAAATATTGGTTATCTGTGGATGTCTGTCCTGATATGCGTCGATGGACCAAGAAAGTTTATCAGTAATGACATTTTTATTGTATTTGATTTCACATTTTAACATTTCACGCCAAAATCTCTACTTGACACTCACCTCAACATGTGCACAAAATAGTAAAAAGACGGCGCGAAACAAATTATACGCCAGCATAAACACTTACAGAAAAAGAAAAGTTAATGAACATTGAAAAGAACATTTTAGTTGATTAAGAAATTATTTCGTGCAGTTTAACAGATTCTTTTCAGTATAGCGGTAACGACAGTGACACTCGCATAAGCAGCAATATGAAAGAAGTTAGTTTTGTCTCCATAATCGAGCAGACAGTTATTACACTTGGTCCAGTTCCTAGAAAAAAAGTAACTGTGAGAACTGTATAAAGCCCCAAGATGTAATCCAAGAAAAGTAAAAAGAAAACTTAAGAAGGAATACAGGGGTTTCTAACTTGCGTCGAAGCAGGAGAAAAGGAAATAAAGAAGTATCGGTAAATATTCTCTCGATTGATTTATGGTACTTTCTGCTGTACTTTCAGGACTAAATACTTTATCAAAAACACAGGCTAAAACATTCAAACATACTTCCACCCGTACGTTTTCTCTATTTCAAATATTGGTGTGACGATTAAGATTTTGAAAACGATGTTTATACATGACAGATCGTCACTCTTGCTTTACAGTATTGTTGGGACGATGATCACAATAGTGACGAAAAGCTGCAAGTAGGCAGGAGGAGCCAAGATGAATGTTCAAGTTCTGACACCCGGAAGCTACAAGATCACACCAAAGCTGTACCCAGTTGAAGTTGTCGATGCACAGGGCATGAGATGGTGCAGTAGAAGTGGCCAAGTGAAAGCCACTTGAAGTCTTTCTAAAGGCTAAGAAAGGGAAGAAAGGACAGTTAGGGAGATAGCTAAAGCAGCAACAAGATCAGTGGGCCCACATTCCTAGGTTACCACTAGACACAACTCAGGAAATGGTGTGTCCTGTCCTGAAAATAAGTTATTAGGAGCCCCGTCTCAAGACTGTAGCACCCAACAGTGCTTCTTCATTGCTCTGTCAACCGGAGGTTAATTAGCTAATAGCAACAAAATCGTTCTCCTCGTATTTGTTCAGAGTCTGGCCATTGCTAATCTGTGTAGCTATGTCGAGGGGCTGTTAGCGCATGTTGTACAAATCCGACTCTCAGCCGAAACCTAACAAAGATCACTCATCGCCCGCCTTTGGAAATGAGAGGCAAGCAGATTTCTTCTAATTTATTGGCTTTGTGAAAAGAGATTTATGGTGGACACGTATGAAATGACTGAGAATAGGACTTTAGCTCTTCGACAAATACCTCATAAAGTTCGAATATCCATACGAGTAGAAGGCAAGTGTACAGAAAGAAGGGAGTCTGGGTTTAAGTGAATTTAATGAAAAGTTAGAAGACTCGAGATTGATGCGAACGAGAGATCCAATCTGCAATGTTGCCTGCATGTTGCAGTCTGAAGAAGATAAGAGCCTGCGTGGAAGGTTGTCGTAATTTTTGTTGTGACCTAATCTTCATTCAGTGAAGTTTCCTAGTTCGTTTTGGGTTTCTTTTGTTTCTATATTTTGTGGTTTAATTCTTAATCTGTTTGTCATTTACGTAGAATTACGCTTTGCTCATCCCGTGCATTGTATGCAAACGCACAAATATGCTTATTTGTTTAATAAATGTGTATACAAAAATAACACACAAGTATAAAATACAGATTGAAGTTTGTTTTGTTTTGTTTTTTTTTTGTTAAAATGTATCATAATTCCATATTACCTTCCTTGATATCAATAACCTTATATATTATACGCTGCTCTAAATTATCAGTTGAGAAAACAAATGTATTTGTGTCTTATCTTTCAGCAATATCTTATCTATAATAACTAGAATATCAACGACTAGTGCAAACTTGATATTTAGGAAATGGTATGATATATCAAGCTGATCTGCAATTCAAAAAGAACTATATTTCATTTATTTCATATCACATGCTGCTGAGATATTATTTTATTTAACGTTATCATAATACTATACTTCAGAATACAAATGCAGATAATTAGTTACGAAATGCAATACATAAGTTTATATAATTCACTTCATGGAAAATAATAAATGTAATTAATTCGAATCTGCAATTTTTTACTTGAAATTTCATCGGATGATTTCAGACTTGTGAATCAATATCAAAAATATATTACGTTTTATAATTTTTTCGTTGATATTGTCCATGGCCAAACGCAACAGAATGTTTTCAATTGTCTAAGAGAGATTTTACCTCTTATTTGTAATCCAGGAATAATCATATATTAACGCATGTTAAAACGAATCGATTCTAATACTTTTTTCTTCATTTGCATTTTCAATTTGTCAATACGCATTTTGTTGCTTTACGTTTCAGATTATGCCGTAAGGAATTTAACTAATTTCTTTGTATTAAATTTTCAATAAAAATCTACTCAAAGACACTACATTGATCAAAATAGCCTCGTCAAGAATTCCCAAATATCTTTCAATATCAAATAAACTCAAAACAATTTCAAATCATATTCAGAATACTTTACAAAATAATTTTATTTGAGAGGCCATTGTAACAACGTAGCAAGATAGCTGTCATATTAGTTGCCGAAATATAAAACAAAAATATATGAGAGGCCATTTTTTTACAGAAGGAGAACATTATTTTGTAACAAGTAACATTCTTCTGGAAAATTAAATATTGACTTAGTTAACAATATCAGTAATATAATTTCCTCATATCTATATACTTTTCATATCATTTAGTTTTTAGCTTTACATTAGAGAGTCAGAATGTGCGCCTGAACATTTCGGAGATAAAACAGTATGCTAAAGACCATCGTAATTTTGTAAATGATTCACTTTAATGAATGGTAGTTCAAGTTTGCTTCGACCAGGGTGGTCCTCGAGTTTGCTTCCTCCGCCACGAATAACACAACATGGTGGCCAGCGACAGAAAGTGTAGTACTAAAAACAGTTACCCACAGCGGATCGTCCCCACATTTATACTATGCTAGAGACTTTAATGTTATGTTTTGGGCGGAACGAAACAAAACCAACCTCCCAAACAAAATTTGTTTTTTCTTTGTTGGAAGCTAATTTTACAATAACTTCGACTTGTGCTTAAAATATTTTTCCGTTATATTTACCGTTCAATGAATAACCCTCCGCTATTTCTTTACACCCTGCCCGGTTGCCTTGTCTGTAAACTATTGTCAACATTGTGTAGCATTAAGAATTGAATTTTCAAATATTTTCTAATGTCTCTTTAGATTTATTATATCTCAATAATTTGCTTTTAAATAGATTTAATGCAGCACATTAAAATCAGAAATATCTCTGAAGTAGATTGTGTAAATCAAGTGCAAAATAAAGCTGTTTTATGGGTTGTTATTGATTAAATCTTATTAACAAGTAATATACTGTTTCCAATAGGTTTTCAAGCAATCGCAACATTACATGCGACATAGAAGTAAATTGATTTTATCTTTGGCGATAATTCAATTCCTAACGTTTTTTTTTTTTCTACTATAGATATGAATTCTTTGAATTGCATTGACTCAAATACTATTTCCGAAACATTAGTGAAGTTACGATCGGAGTTTAACATAAAGTGCACAGGTCATTTAAGTTTAAAATATAATAAAATGTTGATGTTATCCTCAAATTCTAGGCAGATTTTAATCCAACAATGTAGTATTAAAGACTGATTTACATGAGAGGTGAAATAGCTCAGATTTTCAATTGAACGCTTCTATTGGCAAACGGATCATGAGTTGAAGTAAATGCATTTCTCCATGTTAAGTATTAGAAAAAGAAACAGAACAATTCTGTAAAATCTCGTAAATATTGTTATTTTTATTGACGTGAAACAAACAAGGGACTGGAAACCAAGAATTTTAAAGAATTTATTTTTTCGATAAGATTTACAACATTTGGTAACATTTTCAATGAAGTGGAAACTTTTCTTATGTCATTTATTTTCCGAGAATGTAAATTTTTATTGTTCTTAGTACAAAGCAGTCAATCGACGGTTTATAAGATGGTCATATAGGAAACATATAAAAACGATCTTATTACTTAGTATCTTTGTCCATATTTCTGTTGTAATAGTCTTGTTATGCATGACTCGCTGGCACTCCAGTTAAAGACATTGGAAAATAAACTGTACTCAAGTATGAGCAGTAAGTTTATGAAATCCGTTATTTCAGTTTATTGTCATTCTCCTCTGAAGAAATCATTAATTCTGCGCTTAGAATGGAAGATGTTTTCTTCTGAAAAATATTAATCTTGCTCTGTATAAAATATTTAAACTTTATTCATAGAATTATTCGTTGGCAGACCAAGGTTTTAAGAGAATGGATTTTAGGAAAATGGGTAAATGCAAATGGAACTAGAGACTTTAATGAGTGCAGTGGTCGGACTTGCTCAGAAATAACAGCCAAATCTACCTCAAATTACCTCCTGTCGTCTTAAAAATGAAGAATGGCATTACGTTCTCTTGGGTACAATATGTACGAAGAGAAAAGGTGAGATTGCCATGGCTGGAATTCTTTACTTCAAAGGTCCGCCCGGTAAGGGTTACCCTGGAGCCAAGTAACAACAAGACACAGGTATATCTTTTTCACTACTTAACCCTTTTGCCTGTTTCAGTCATTGAGCTGCGGCCTTGCTGGAACACCATCAACCCTAATAACTATTTTTAAGTATACTACTTCTTTATCAGTCTTTTGGCCAAACTGCTATGTTACTGGGATGTAAACAATCCAACACCGGTTATCATGCTGTACAGGAACGAGCAGAAATATATATATATATATATATATATATATATATACACGTTCATTATGTATATAGATAGATAGATAGATAGATAGATAGACAGACAGACAGACAGACAGACAGACAGACAGACAGACAGACAGATAGATAGATAGATAGATAGATAGATAGATAGATAGATAGATAGATATACATATATGTACACAAACATACATACGTATACATATGCATGCATATATATATATGCATAAACACACGCACACACATATACATACAAACATACATACATACATACATACATACATACGGCGAACTTTCATAGTTTCCTTATGCCAAATCCACTCACGCGACATTGGTCGGCTGGAGGCTTTAGTAGTAGACACTTTCCCAAGACTCTGTGTAGCGGGACTGAGCCCAAAATGAGGTGGTCACGGAATGGTCACACTAACGGTGTGTATTCAAATGCAGTAGCAACAGTGCTTCTGTTAAAGTCCAAATTCTACCACTTTACCCAAGTTTTACATCGTTGTTTTGTCTCCATACACCGGCCTACTGTTAAAAGTACATTCATATTGAATATATTCAGATATGTGTTGTCTGCCTGCGAGTCAATATTTGTATTAGAATCATCAATATTTAAACTTAGAAATATCTCACAAATGGCTTACAGTATCCAAGGTACAAAGTTTAAATGCTATTTCCGCTCTTAATTTTAGTTTGTTTAAATATTTTTTTATGATCACAACTATTTTCGCGCGTAACACAAAGTTGCTCTTATCACTCTACCAATATTCAATCGAACGATTCTCGATCCATCTTGCACTACTAAGCGACTTGCCATTTCCCATTACATTACTCCATTATTTACTGTAAAAATGATGTTCCATATGAGATCAGCATACAGAAATCGTGAGTATAAGGAATGTTTTGATTCTTATTTTCATGTATAAGCATATTTTGTAACTATCTTCTGGCATTCAAAATGATGAAGTGTTGAAGTGTTTCAAAATACCGTTGTATTTTTTTCGTTTGTAGGCTCTAATTATACACGCGCGCACACACACACATACATACTTACATACATCCATATATATGTATATATATATATATATATATATATAT
>NC_068984.1:106378682-106379393 GCF_001194135.2 Octopus bimaculoides | reverse complement strand
TGTGTGTGTGTGTGTGTGTGTGTGTGTGTGTGTGTGTGTGTCTGTGTGTGTGTGTGTCTGTGTGGTTAAAGACGGAATGAATTCATACGTCAAGTTGGTTTAGGTTGGAATTATCAAAGCTGATATTAAAAACAATCTGGTTTCATTTTTGTTTCCGAACAAAATGTCATACGATATGACATTCATTTCTATTTTTCAGAATATCATGGATCTAAGAACTATAGAATAGGAAGAAATGGGTTTCTTCAATTTTTTTTTTCTTTTTCTTTTTCTTAATCATTTCCTTTCGCAAGGAACAGAATAAACTGGATCGTGAATAAGAAGACTTGACACAGCCTCACATTCTGACTATAAGGTTTCAGAAATGATGTTTTCATGTTTTCTGATGACTGAGAACAAGAGTATCAAATTTGTAGGAAGCGAAGTGTCTTTTTTTTTTACTTGTTTCAGCCACTGTACCATGGCCATGCTGGAACACCTCTTTGAAGGGTTTAGTCGAACAAATCTAGTATTGCACGTATTTTTTAACTTTGGTACTTATTCTACCGGTCTTTTTCTTCCGACTGTTAAGTAACAAGGACGTAAACAAAGTAGCATCGGTTGTCAAATGGCGTGGGTGGAGAAACACAGACACAAACATCACATACACGCGTACGTATACATACACATTCATGCATACATATACGTGTGTATATATATATATATATATAT
>NC_068984.1:106377029-106378384 GCF_001194135.2 Octopus bimaculoides | reverse complement strand
AAACCTGCAGCATTCGTGTGTGTGTGTGTGTGTGTGTGTGTGTGTGTGTATGTATACATGTACGGCAGGCTTCCACACAGTTTCTGTTTTTAAGTCTTTGGTCGATCCAGGACTATATAGAAAACACTTGCCCAAGTAGCCGCGCAATAGAACTGAACCCGAAACCATGTGGTTGCAAAGTGAGTTTCTTAACCACACAAACATACCTACATCTGTGTGTGTCTGTGTGTCTGTGTAGTTCAAATTTATAGAAAACAAAAGACAAAGACAGGTGAAGGAACAACAAGCAGGTGTATTAGTTTGACGCTCGAGAAGAATTGAAAAGTCTTTGGCATTTTGAGCCTATGCTCTTCGACAAATAGGATTGAGAGGGAAGAAAATGGAGAAAAAACGATATATATAAACCTTTATGCTCGCAATGTAAGTGAAGTGAAATTGCTTCAACTGGGAATCGAAATTGCTTTGCTGTGGTTTTTCAGCAACTTTGTCGTCTGTTGTACAAGAATTAACACTGTCTTTCCGAAAATATTTATCAAGTTTATGACGATTCCACCTTTACATAATTCATCATCACCATCAGTATTATCACCTCCACTACTACCATAATCACTATCATCGCCATTACCTTACTTATCCCCGTCATTATCTTCAACATCATCACCATTATCCTCATTAGATATATAATGATTAGCAATTATTGCAGAATCGAAATTCGATTTAGGAATTTACTTATTGTTTTAAACCGTTTAAAAATTGCATGTTTAAAAGATAAATTATTATTTTCACAGCCAATTAATATTGGTTTCTAATATAATCTTGGTTTTCAAATTATGCCAATATTTCTGTCCTATAACGTATTATATGAATGTGATGTGATTTAATGTATTTCATGAATGGTGTGATCGGTTGATCGTCGCATAAACTACCTTTAAAATACACCAGAGAATAAACTTATTATGTACTTAAAAACCAACATGTGTTTCTAATCTGGAAAAAGATATCAACTGAAGTGATTAATTCAATTAACCAGCGATTGTAGTAACATAATTATTGTGTGTAATATATATATATAACAACTGTGTGAAATGATTCTCAATTACATACCAGTAAATTATAAAAATATGATATGTATAGATTATATGTAATCTAGCCAGAGAACATGCAATTCGAACAATGTAATAATTGATATGACTCAACTCGGTCGAATCGCACGAGTTCAATTGTCAAGCTCTCTGCTGAAAAGTGTAAACAAAGGATTTATATAATGATAGCCTGTATAGAGCAAATATAGATATCGGCTGGCTGGCTGGCTGGCTGGCTGGCTGGCTGGCTGGCTGGCTGGCTGGCTGGCTGGC
>NC_068984.1:106368204-106376922 GCF_001194135.2 Octopus bimaculoides | reverse complement strand
TGGCTGGCTGGCTGGCTGGCTGGCTGGCTGGCTGGCTGGTTGGTTGCGTTGTTCTCTAGTCATATTTTACAATGTATACAGAGAGGTAGAGATATGGAGTAAAAAGAGAGATACAGAAATAGTTATATAAGAGGGGCAAAAGGATTGCCTATTCGAGGCTTGGTGGTAGGCAATGGTTACTTCCTGAAAAACTGTACTTCTTTTAATTAAATTTTCGATGGAGTAGCTTGCGATTACGTTGATAGAATTTAGAAAAATATTAAACATTTATTGCAAACATGCATATAAGAAGTTTATTTGATATGATTTTATTTAAAGATAATAAATATTTTTCTTTTTTAAAATTAGTAATCATTTCATCATTTTCTATAAGCACCAAAAACTTTGATAAAAGTAAATTGATAATGATTGTATGTATGCTATATTTTCTGATATCCATGCCGGCTAATATATACTTCTAAAGTTAACTGTTATATGACGGTCAAGATATTATTTTTGAAATAACAGTAAATACATATTGATTTCAAATTTTGACACAAGGCTAGCAAGTTCAGGGAAGGGTCTAAGTCGATTACATCAGCATTCAGTTGGTACTTATTTTATTGATCCTAAAATGATGAAAGGCAAAGTCGACCTCGGTAGAATTTGAACTCAGAATATGAAATACTAGATACACATTCTCATCTTTCTCCATTTGGGATGCCATAATTAATAGTTATAAATATCAATGAATGGTTGTATAATAAATCAAATTAGCATATGTACATTTTTATTTATTCATTTTCCTATTCGATGTTATAAGGTACCCTTTTCACACTCCAGTGGTCTCTTGTACTTGAGAATTTCTTCAAAGGTAATGCCTTCATCTTTATATCAAGGCAAGCCTCCTGCTGAGTTTTATAAGTAATTTAACTCCTTAGCATTTAAAGTAGCCTTAATGTTCTACCATTTTTATGTTCAAAATGACCAGATCCGGCCTTTAACACCGACCCTGCAATGTCTTTTTCGAAATAAATAATCACATCATCAAAATCATTAAGCCACGAGAAAATGCATGATTAACTCAAAATAATGTGAATAAACAAGCATTACATTTGGCGAGTAATCTAAAGCTAAATTTCTTGCATTTGTATTCTACTTGTCTCTCATCACTTGAATCAGAAATTTTCTGTCTAACTTAAAGCTGTCCTGCATTGATAAGGCTTTCTCTGATATATAGCTTGCTGTGTATATGTCAACTAAACTCTTCCAATTATTATTAACACCCTATTCGTTGTTCCCATTACCCACGCTAAGCGCTCACACAAAAACACATACTTTCACACATACATACGTTCCTGTATAGATGAGAACAGTCTACAATCCTCTATAAATTGTCTATCATAGTCGTCGTTCGCACACAAACTAGATTCACATAAACTGCTTCAATGAACAAAAATCTTGTTGAACGTGACATATGGGGAATAGAGGATAATATAACCCCATTTATCAGTTAGAAGACAGTCACAATACACATCAAGGTACAACTAGAAAACTCTACCTGCTCGACTTTTTAAGCAACTTAAGCTTTCAAACTTTGTATCGTTTATATTTTATGTTTTATCTTTTACTTGTTTCTGTCATGGGACGTGGTCATACAGGGGGTCCGCCTTTAAGAGTTTAGCCGAGCAAATCGACCAAAACTCTCTTTAAGAAGTTTCGTGCTTATGCTAGCGATCTTTTTTGCTGAATCACTAGATTACGGAGACATAAACAAATCAATACCGGTTGTCAATCAGTGGCATGGGGGACAAACACAGACACAAAGACATACATACACAGATGTACACATGCATTCGAGTATATATATATATATATTCTTACACGTCCATTTAAAGCATAGCCAGGCTCATGGGCCCGGTTTTCCCAGTTTTTTATGGCGTATGTGTTCCCCCCAGCTGGATGGGATGCCAGTCCATCGCATATGTATATATATATATATATATAAGAAATAATTGAGATTCAGTTGAATTAGGTACTTAAGTTGAAGCACCAAGTCAGTCCGGTATTATCCGTACAGCTCGAAGTAAGGGGAATAAAATCAAAATAACAACAGGATATCAAGTAGTGATGCGGTACGACCGTTTCAAGCGGCTCTATTTAATTGAACAATGCAATCTTTACATCAATTTAAATGTAGTGTCATCATCAGCTGCACATATAGATAAATAGAATTTTAACCAGTTGGACACATTAATATAATTTTTTCTCAAATATTTTAACAGAGCAAGAAGATGGAAGAAATTCATGTTGTCGCTATTGTAGCTAAGAATAGACTACACTTCCAAGAATCGCATGAAGCCCATTGGGGTCATAGCTTGTAAAGAATTGTGATTCATTTCTAATTCATTTATCTCTTCATCAACTACTAAATCTAAGACTAGAGGACTGTGTCTGTTTAGAATAAAGGGCAAGAGTGAGTTGACAGCTCATGGCTAGATATGGTCGTAAATATTGTCATATGTATCCCTTCTCCTCAGGAAGGAAAGAAGACATGGGGAGTAGTCAATTGGATATAAAGTAACTGTCTGTAAAAGGAGGCTGGGAAGGGAAAGTCTCTAAATCATGATGTTAATTACCAGTTAAAGGGGCAAGACGCTAAGAAACTTAGGATGTTAATACAGGGGAAAATCTATCATGGAGCAATATGGGTGATTGTTTATAAAAAATATGTTGTATAAAAATAAAATTTAGTGTGCGTGTGTGCGCGCGCGTGTAGTCGCCATATTTCATTCCATAACAGCTACCTTTGAAGAGTACAGGGTTACATTAATATATATATACATACACGTTGGGTTTCCACAGTTTCCGTCGACCAAATTCACTCACAAGATGAGATCACATATTTTTTTTCTTTCCTTTTCTTATGCATCTTACTCATGAACCACATACTAAACATTATCTCAGTCCTTCCTCTCCGGAAACCATTCTCTGCTCACGTTTTCTCTACATAAATCAACTAATTAAACAGGTCTACAAATGCTATAGACGCTGTTCTTTTTCTTCTTGAAACGATATGATGATAGAGTAATGACATATACACTTTATCCCACAAAATAATTACTCCAGATAAAATAACAAATTAAAAAGACTATCATCATGTCTTAGATTTTTCTTCACGTTCCTTTGAATGATTGCGCACTAGTGAGTCTCCTTGACTTTCTCCACATCCAATGGAGAATGTAAATGAAGGCATTTATTGGTTGAACAGGATTTATGTCAGTACAGGATGCAGCAGAAAAAATCTCCTGTATTCCGTACATCCATTGGTGTGGTTCTAGTAAAGTTAGGCAAGTGATAATGGTGTCTTTATGCAGCTAATCGTTTACTCTCCTTTGTTTTAGTTACCACTATGGATTGAACCACCGAATACCGTGCGTTTGTTGTTGAAATTTTTCATTAAAATGGTGTATCAGAGGATTTTTGTGGCAACTTGTTAAACATTTGTAAAAGTACATCTGTGGAGGACACACCCTTGAATTAACGGACAAAAAGAATTAATTTTTGTATGTGTTGGTTAGTTTTTACTGATGAATGAAAATGAGAAAGCTAAATACAGTTTAACTTGAGGACGAAAAGTAGGCTAGTAAAGACCTTTAAGCTTGTATCTTATAAAATGATTTAACCTCATAGTATCATTATGGATTCATTATTCAAAGATTTATGCTTTTTTTTTCAAATGATTAGCATTTTTATGTACAAATTTCACACGCCATCTGTAAAAATCGATAAAGCAACATAAAATAGGAAATATAACAAATTTGCCTTCTACACTGAATTTATTATTTTCAGATGTCATGCATATGTGTCAAAGGCGTTTGTTCCTTTAGGTTAATCCTTTGTTCTGCTAAAGAACTGTCTTATAGACATTGGACTTTGAAGAAGTAACTACCAATCCAATTGAAAGAAATAACAGTTCTTTGAATTAACATGAGTCATTTATTTTGTTCAATTCTATAGTTTTGTTTGTTAACGTGATTCAGCTTTACAAAAATTATTCCTGTTTGCCCACTGGGTTTTCAAATATAATTCTTTAAGGTTTGATTTTTCAAACCTAACATGGATTCTAATTACGCATTTTTCAAGAGTGTTGCTTCTTACTTGCCCATGGATTCATTTAGCGTGCATCTTTATGTTGCATGCATTCTGTCCCTGCTCTCAGAAAAGAATTATCATGATTACAAGGATTGCTGATATTCTCTACACGTTTCAATCAAAGAATAACACTAAATCTGCCGGGAAAATCTTCTTCCACTTTCCCGAAAGCTGGAGTTTCAGATCTAATCTCGACTCCACTTATTACTTCCAAGCAAGAGGAGAAAGACTCACTTTGTTCTACACCGCGTCACAATTTCTCACCTTTCACTCTAGTCCCCTCACTGTATTCCTGGCTGCATTCACTTTGAAAGGTAACGTCTTTAAGTACATGTATAGATTCCACTCGTATCGCGCTATCCTCTCACGCTTGGATATCAAAAAGGACTTGTTACTCTGGTTCAAAATCTCTCTTCGCCATTCCTTTTCCCAGCAGCTCCAACCGCCAACAACTCTCCAGCCATATCTGTTCCCGTATTGAGGACATGAAGCTATTGTCTACGACGACTTATTACACAGTAGTGGTGCAGATAGAAAAACCGAATTCCAGCTTTTACAACCAGTAATTTAACCATCAAAACGCATCCTGGCAGATACTCCAGGGCCTAGATCTCTTTCCCACTTATAAATCAAACCTCTTTTAAATCATTAGAGATTCTGGATCTATCTAAATGTTTAATGACCACATTGGCTGGTGTAATTCTAAATAGATATGTCTCGTAAAAGACATAGGGAACACGAATAGAGTACTTTTGATCATAGATCTGCCTGAACAAAGTTGACATGGACGAAGTAACAGCATAACTTACATAAAAACCAACTAATTGATACTTGAAGAAACTCTAGAATCAGTTTAACGTTCATATGAGTGGGAAGTTTGCTGCAATATTTCACGATTCTAATGCAACCAAATGAACGAACTAATAAGACCGGACGCTGAGTTGTGTCGTTAACATGGGCACTTCATTTCACGCTGCTCTAGATTACTCAGCCCAAAATTACTACCAGATGAATAATGGTGCAATACGCTCTTTCTCTTTCTCTCTCTCACTTTCTCTCACTCTCTCCTTTCCCCCTCTCTCTCTCTCTCTCTCTCTCTCTCTCTCTTTCTCTCCCTGTTTCCAACTGTCACATCCTGAATATACCACTGGGTCAAAAAATGGGAGAATTGTGAGGTGGTCTCTTTTTATTTACAACAACTTAGTAATCTAAAGAAAATAATTACTGTAAGCATGCTACATGCTACCAAACCATACTCGTTTGCGATTCACGTCTGGCTTTTTACCCAATGTTTAAGGGGCGTCCATCATGCGAGTTAGTTTCACCTGGAAGTTGAAAACGAAGCTTACTGCTTGCTATACCAACCATCTATATTGGTCTAATATTAAAAAGCATCTCCTAATTAGTCCAGAGAAGAGATGCAATGACGAGTATCAAATATGTGTTACTGGAAAAGAAAAGTTTACAGTGGCAAGTTTTGAGCTCAGAATGCACATGGTTTCCGCTGGTTTTTACATTTTGTTTATCCGTGCTTGAGACGTAAATTTGCATCACCAAAATATACATTTTAGACCAATACTCAACTGTCTTAATCAACATGTTGGCCTCCCCTGGATGAAAATGTAATCCTGTAAGGTTATATATATACATAATACATATGTGAGTGTGTGCATGTGTGCGTGTGCATGTGTGTAAATCTTGTTTTATTTAATCAAATATGGAAAATTATGAGCTTTTCCCCGACTCATTGCTTTCACTCGACAGAACCAAGATCAAAACGCATCGATATATTTATTTATGTAAGGTGGCGAGTTAGTTGAATCGTTAGCACGCCGGGCAAAATGCTTACCGGCAATTCGTCCGTCTTTATATTCTGACCTCAAATTCAGAAGAGATCGAGTTTGCTTTTCATCCTTTCAGGGTCGATAAAATAAACACCAGTGAAACACTGGGGTCGATGTAATTGACCTACCCCTCTCCCGAACTTGCTGGCCTTGCCAAAACTCGAAAACAGTATTCAGTTATGTCGCTTTACGTTCTAAGTTTGGGTCTCTGATTGAGATAGAATGTGCCTGTAATCCTTCCGTGATGTTTAAAATAAGCTCCATTCAATTATTGTTTTCCGTTTTTGTCGATTACTTCCTCCCCTAAAATATGAGAAATCGTTAAACTTATTATTTGGAAGTACTTCTTTTTGCTGTATTATTTTCCTTTCTTTATTTACAGAAACGATGTTTGAATTTCGATCACAAGGAATTGATGAATTGCTGGGCGTTTTACTAGTTCTGATAATCAGTGGGTGCGTCATTTTTGCAGCCTTATCCATCATCAACTTGAAGCTTAAACGTTCCAATGGCAAATATATTGGACGAAGTATAAACGCATTATTTCAAGTGCAAAGAACTGTATGAACTTGTCAATAAATCATTGAACTGTTCCATAAATAGTAGATAACCTTGATCTATAGCATACACAGATACACACAGGCGTGTGCTTAAAACGTAATGACAGAATAGTCATCACATTGTAATTAGAAAGTATTAAAAATGGCATTATAAAAAAGAATCGTGATGCAGTAGTATGAATAATAAAGTACATTTAAAGACTTTTTTTTAATCTTTGTGAATGTTTTGATGTTTTATTGCCATTGATGTTATTGCTGTAATTGCAGCAGCTTCGGTTGCTGCTACTGCTGCTGCTTGCAAACATAACTAAGTGCATCAATCAGAATCATTTACGGATATGGCTTAGAAGTTCGCTTTGCAAGTACGTGATTCGATCGGATGTAACTACAGTTTCGAGCTGCCCAATGTCATTTGAGAAAAATTTGAAGACCGAAAACTATAAAAGGCCGATAACATAAATTTCATTACAACTGAAGTACAACAGTTGCAATTAAATTTATATATATTTAACCCGCATTCGCAACATTAACTTTTCAATCAAGACTTGGATTTATTCTTGTGTGTGTGTGTGTGTGTGTGCGCGCGCGCGATTCTCTCCTCTTCAAGCGAAACTTTACCCTCTGTTTTAGTTCTTAGTAAACCTTTTCTAACACCTTCTCTTACTCCGAAAGCAACTGTAGGTGGTAGCACCAACAGTCGTCATTCAAATTTCTCAACTCACTAAGTTTTCCTCTGTTTTTTTTTTATTTATTTACCCCGCTAATCTAATCTCATCTAATCTCTACACTAAATTGCCAAACCTCATTAGCTAAGTCTTTTGTTTTACCCGACTGCATAATTCGATACCCTGTATACTTTCTAGAATCACTTCCTAATACCAAAAATTACACAGACTGTCTGAACTCTAATATTATTAGAACACTAATTCAAAAATAAGTAATTAACACTGACATTTAATTATATTTATCTCAGTTAACTATATTTCTCTCGTATCGACGAATTCAACGTTCCATTCTCTATTGTAAACATTTATTCCAAAAATTTAATCTTACCTTTTCCTTTTCATTTAATTATGTCTTCTAAATTCGAGCGAAGTATTATTCCCCTCACAACCCAACCCTCATTTTAACTGTCCGTAACTTAATATTTTATTGGGCATACGCATTCGTTAGAGCGTCAAATAAAATGTCTTCCAACTCAACTTTATTTATGAGTTCAAATTCCATAGGGGACAACTTTGCTTTTCATCCCTCTAGGGCCGATAAAATAAGATACTAGTCAAGTAATACCGCCCCACAAAATTGCTAGCCTTGTCCCAAAATTTGATGCCATTATTATTTTACACCTAATAGTTTATTCTATGACTCTCTTATCTCCATCATTTTTTAATTCTTTTTCTTCAAGCGACGCAGCCAGAATACATCTCACATTTTAGTTACACGTAAGATGGTGTAAGCAGTTATAGACAATCTCTTGTGTTTTGTTTTATTTACTACATTTTCGCTGTGAGACACCCAAACACTGAATTCGAAACAAAAGATATATAGGCAGTAACACGAACGGCAATATACATATTGTTCTAAATACTGGTCCTTTGTCGAACAACTTACAGTTTAAATTGCATGTGTGTGTGTGTGTGTGTTATAATTTAGAACAGTAAAAGTTTGTCATTATAGTACACGGAGTTTCGAATGTCGGGGCGAGTAGCTACGATACATTCTCGTCGGCCTCGACATTCGAAATTCCGAGTACTATGACAGCCTTCTACTGTTTGCCCTAAATTATAACATATATAACTAATCCTCTATTCATCAAATATCAAGGTCTCATTCTTCTGTTGTTACTTTTTATTATTATTACTCCGAAAGCGATTGAAATATCCTGAAAAATCTTTTCAGCCTTGGCTTTGTTATCTATTTTTGTCTAATACATACATATATATATATATTAGTTTATGTATATATTAATATTATCTCAGCTATTAAAACTTTCGATAATTTAAATACGTTAATAGTTACCAGAGGTAGCAAAATTACACTAAAAAACAAGATATCACAGCCGTTTTACAGGTAGGTATACCAAGTTGAAGTGATACATTTTGGGAAGATATGCGTTTTGCTCCATTTATCATTATCCATATATATATATATATATATATATATATATATATATATATATA
>NC_068984.1:106367160-106368142 GCF_001194135.2 Octopus bimaculoides | reverse complement strand
ACACACATATATACATATATATATACATATAAATATATACATATACATACATATATATACATACATATATATACATACATATATATACAAACATATATGTACATACTTACATATATATATACATATATATATATATATACATACATATATATGTATATATACAAACATATATACATACATACATATATACATGTATATAGATAGATAGATACATACATACATACATACATACATACATACATACATACATACATACATACATATTGCAGGGCAATATCGCAACTGAATACTAGATATGGGTGGGGGTAAAACAGAAATTTACCCAGGATTTCTAAGGCAAATAAGAAAATGGAGAGGATAGACAATCGACAAACACCATCCTATAAACATTCAGTTATACATATTTATTAACTGGTTACAATTATATGTATGAGTGATCCAAACAAACGAATGAAATTAGCAAATTAATAAGTAAATACATAGATACACAAAATAAACAAAGAATAAATGAGTGAACAAATACTAAACTCTTACAGCCGTTTCTACCATGTTTTCCATATCACGCCAGTGATATACAGGGATTTTACAAAGGTTCAACAAACACTTGACAGCGTTTGGACAATGGTTGAGCTCCATGGCTTCATCAGAGGGACTAACATGTGGGGAAATAAGGTAAAAAAAAATAAAGTAAAATAAAAACAACCTAATAGAAATAGTATGGAATGGTAGGAAAATAGTATGGAATGGTAAAGAAACTCATTTCCAGGAGTAATTTCCGCAGGCTATGAGAGTTACATCGTGTTTCATGCTCTATTAAATAGCAGCTAGCCTCTAACTTCTGAGCCCTGTGATATGGACCATACCATTACACTCACTGTCCAAAGTCTTACCCGCGCTATTTCTCCCAGTATATTATTTGCCGTTATTATATATACATATATATATATATATATATATATATATATATATATATATATATATA
>NC_068984.1:106357726-106361138 GCF_001194135.2 Octopus bimaculoides | reverse complement strand
TATATATATATATATATATATATATATATATATATATATATATGCACAAATACAGGTATGCACATACATTCATAAACATATTATCACATGCACATATGCATACATATACACACGCACACGCACATATATATACATATATACGCATATATGTATACATACACATATGTATACATAAATGCATACATACACACATACACGCGCAAGTATATGTGTACACACTTACATAAATGCATACACATGCGTACCTGCCGACTCATGAGTATGTTCTCATACCCCGCACACATATATGTGTATATATACTCATACCGATCCACGCTCATATACGTATACACACAGACAAGAACGTATCTATTCTTATACACACATATATGTGTACATTGTTACAGATCAACATACATGCACGTTTATGTGCGTATTTATGTATGCTAATGATTAATTAATTCCTTATGTGCACATATATCTGTATAAGTGTGAGGAAAAAGAAAGTATAACGTTTAGTGTGTGTAAAAATTATGCAGGGGGAATTATTTTAGCGGAAATGAAGTATGCGATGCTAAAGGTGTGTATATAAATAGGCACACACACACACACACACACACATATACACACACACACACACAACACACTCGCCCGTACACACGGATATATGCATGATATACACACACATATATATACACATACACACACATATATATACACACACGCACACACACATATATACATATATATATATATATATATATACATATACATATGCATACACGCACGTATATATATATATATATGCATATACCTCCACACTCACGCACGCACACAATTATGCATGATTAATTTTGTTCATGCTACATTTGAAAAATATGTAAGAGGGAAGGAAAATTGACGCCCCCCCAGTTGACTGAACAAATGGAGATAAAAAACGAGTTATATACAAAACACTGAAGTTATCGACATGGAAAATCGAAATAGCTACAATAGAAGAGATTGAGTGGTGTTTAAAAGAGGTCAAAGAGGTCACCACGTTTATGACAAGAGGAAGAAGATATGATACAGTGGAGGTGCGATTCGCAAGCGAAGACGAAGCGATAAAGCACTCTACTGATGCCATAAAGACAGAAGGGTGGGTGCTCCTACCGAGATACTGTGGCAAGTGAGTTGTCAGAGTAAGGGTGGGAAAAGTACCACCAGAGTTGAATGAAACATGGCTGGTTGCTGCAGTAATGTACAATATGGAGGAGGATGCGAAGATCCTGAGAGTAACAAGAATGAAAATAGTCTCAACTGATAGGGTTACGGAATCGAGATGGCAGTTCAGACATGAATAAGATTCCAGAAGAAATTATATTACCCGAAGATATGAGACTGAGATTGGTGGTGGAGGGCAGGCCTCCCATATGCTACTTGTGTGGCGAGAAAGGCCACATGAAGGCGAGGTTCCCATAGAGAGAAAAGAAACAGCAACAAATGGAACGGTTTGAGGAGCAGGAGAGGTTGAACGATGTGGTACAAGAGGATGACAGGAGGAGACAACAGGAATATAGGAGGAATTTGAAGTGGTTAAAAAACGAAAAAAAGGAAAGAAAGAGTGGGCTTTCCACCGGAGAGACAGAAAAAGAAAAAAGAAACAGATAAGGAGATTGAGGAAGAAGTCGTAAAGAATGTTGAAAAAGAGATCGAGAAAGAGGTAGAAAAGGAGGTGGAAAAGGAGGAAGAGAAGGAGGAGGAGGAGGAGGAGGAGACAGAAACAAGCATAATTGGAAAGTTTTTGGAAGTAGAGCAGCAACGAGAAGAAACAGCGACACTAATTGAAATGGAAGAAATGGCGCCAAGAGTGGAACATGGTAAACAAGAAAGAAGGCGGAGATATCATAGTTGGAATTTTTTGACATATGCTAAAAACGAAAATACAGAAAAAATGATAACGAAACTGAAATCAGTTATAAGAGCTAAGTTGTCCAAAGAGATGTACGGTGATATAGTGAAACAGATTTTAATCGACAAAGAAATGTTGAATCATCGACATTCGTGGTGGAATTCGATGAACTACCGCCACTAGTAGAACTAAGTGAAATAGAGCCATACATAAGATATTGAAAAAAGAGAGTAAATTGTTGTTTAAAAAGAGAAAAAAAGGAAAACAGAGAAAAAGGAAAAGAATAGTAAACAAAATGTTAACAGTAAAAAACACCGAAAAACAAAAAGATTATAAACTGAAAGTAAGAACGTTCAAATGGTACTGCATGTGAGTGGGGCGCATGCAGCCGTTTCATCACCATCGATTTCATTGTACTTGTACATTCTTACATTTTTCATTCGTTTTATGTTTTTTGTCCCCACTGTGGTGTTCTGTCTGTCCTTGTGCTGTTCCCTCTGTGTCATGTCCTAGGTGCCAAATAAAGAGAATTACAGTCGGCGAGGCATTTTTGGTGGGGTATTTTTGGATCATTATTGATCTCTGTAAGTTAAATTGGGAGTTAAATTGTTATATACTGGTTGAATGTTTCTCGTAAAGGTGAACGCACTTGTTGAATATCATTGTTAAACTGTTGAATTGCTGATGTTGTTTTTGTCTGTGAAATTACAATTGCTTTCTTCCCCAGTCATGGGTGAAGTAGACAAAAAGCAGAGGAAGGAGTGCGAACCACTTCCAGCCGGCAGCTATGCTTCAACCACTGGAAGAAGTTTGACAGCTGACGTGTTACAGGTACAAGCGATTAAAGATGGAGCAGAAGAAGTTAAAGGAATTCAACAGACTCATAGAGAAAGATGGAACCAGTTTGAGGTTGACACCGCCAGAAATTGAACAGCGAGCGTGATGAAGTGGACAGTGGTGTTTAGAACGCTGTCCACAACATCGAAAAATATAGAAATATGCAGGGTAGAGGCTATAGAGGAATACTTAAAGAAGGTAAAAAGTCTCACAACATTTTACACGAGAGGGAAGAAATACGACACAGTGGAGGTAAGGAGTCACGTGGGAAGGAGTGTAACATTTCACTACAACAAATATATAGATATGTATGTATTAACAGAGCAATCTAACACAGAGTACAAAAGACACAGAAAAGGCAAACTTACACAGAGTACAAGAACACGGGAAAGAAAGTATGGTGTTATACGTCTGACAGCTATTTCTGTCAGATTTTTATCTCTCCACTATGAAGACGGAGGCCGAATCTATCCACTGATTATTTGTTTCCATTATTGGTTGCTTATTTTGCTGAACTACATATTCCAACATTATGAAGTAACTCCGCGCCCCCAGGAACGATTGTCAGGCTTGTAACACCATACCATTTCCCCCATTATTTTCTTTGTCTGTGTACTCTGTGTGTGTGGTGTGTGTGTGTGTGTGTGTGTGTGTGTGTGTGTGTGTGTGTGTGTGTGTGTGTGTGTGTGTGTGTGTGTGTGTGTG
>NC_068984.1:106356041-106357503 GCF_001194135.2 Octopus bimaculoides | reverse complement strand
TATAAAGAGAGAGAGAGAGATACATATACACACACATATATGCACACGCACACACACACACACACACACACACACACACACACAACCACATATATATTTCATAGATGAGAATCAGATATTCTCCGAATAGAATACACTTTGTAGTGCTCAAGAGATTTAAATTTAAGCGGGTATAGAAGTAGTTGCCTTAACCATTGGCTAAAATCTTTTTATTCATCGCATAAATATTTTTTAGAAACCTTTTGACGTTCACTGCATTAAATTTGAAAATTATAACTTAACTGGACGTTTTTAGTGTTGTTACGCACTGTCAAAGACACCCCCCACCACCACCAATGTGTCAATATAGTAACCTTATAACCCCATATTTAATAGGTATCAATGCATTCTCAGAAGCTGGAAATGGTTATCAATTCTGTAGTTTGTTTATTAAGTGCTGATGATTCTAAATTTATAGATAACACGCACAAGATCAAAGAGAACAAATATTTTATGTGTTGTATACAAATAGGTACACGAAAAAGTATGTTAATAGTTATATAAATAGCTTAGCCGTCACTCTCAAACGAGTATAACCTAGTAGCTTGTGTCATGCTTTCACTAATTATTTTTAAGGAGTTATGCAGTCACTAACGAACTGAAATAGATACCCACTCGGCCCTCTTTGTTGAACATAGAAGTTGTGACAGTGTGAGAGAATGAGGGTTGCAACAGCAATTGGCTAGTAATCGTTTTCCGTTCAGTAGCCTGGAATATCGTAATTATATTAACATAATGAAAGTTTCATAATCAAGACATTGTCAAATCGTCAGAGATATGTAAATTTCATACGTAATATTTCTACAATCCAGTAGTGTCACCTATAAAAGTTAGACATCTCTGACAATATTACAATACGTCTTGATTTCTTGATTTACATTTGCTAAGTGCTAAGCATCGTATGCTAATGAAATGCTTGTAAGATGTAAAGAGATGTCTTATAAATAATCTTTGTCTTGCTTTATTTGAAACGTGTGTTTGTCTGTATATATATATATATATATATATATATATATATATATATATATATATACATGTATACAGACACACATATACACAGGGAGATAGAGACAGAGCGATAGCAAGTTGATAGATAGATATACATATGTACGCATATATGTGTGTGCGTGTATGTGTGTGTGCATGTATGTGTATGTGTGCGTGCGTGTGTGTATATATATAATTATTTTCTGAAATAATGACTTCTCGAAGCAAATAAAGCTACAAATAATAGCACGTAATACATTAGAAAAATCCTTTGATAGAAAAAGTAGCACGTCCAGCCTTCAACTTTTTCTGTCCAAGGTCTTTTTAATCCAATATTTATAACTATTATTTATAGATTTATCTGCTTCCAGAAAAAACCTTATTTTACGTACTATCGAAAGTTTCTAAATTCGTATGCTGTCAACATTATATATAT
>NC_068984.1:106353555-106355328 GCF_001194135.2 Octopus bimaculoides | reverse complement strand
TACTTACACAACCACACACACACACTCATTGTTATTAATTCAAACAAGTGTAGGAATAGCAGAAATGAAGTGAACATGCGCAGAGAATATCTTAGAATTAATTAGAATTTAATTATATTTTAAAATATGGAAATATACTTTACACATTAGAGCTTCAAATGTGTTACGAATTATGTTTATTCTTACCGTTGTTGTAAACATTGCTTTCAAAGTAGGAATATGGCTCAGAACTCTAACCGTTAACGTACAAATTGACTGGTCTGCGTCCACATATTAAGTTCATATGACAATCGCACGACAAGGTCACATAAAAGGTTTTTCTCCTTTGAATATGTCATATGACAGTTAGAAAAGAGAGATATGAATATGTAATATAATAATTGTTTACATAAAGGTGTTACAGAAAATTATTACTTATTATTCTGTCGTAGAGACAGAATAATTATTATCATTCTGTCGCAGAGACAGATAAATTAATTAGTGGTAGTTCCCTTCAATTGAACATATTAACAAGCTATAGGTAAGTAAAATAAGGAGATGTGGAGAAAATAAGATAGATGATAGCTGCTACATGTATTTTGGCTTTATGAAGGACTAGTCGCAGTTGACATTCTACAATAATTAATTTATAGGAAAAGGAGAGTCGTGTATTACTGATGGTTTTAATGCCTGTTCAGCAGTGACTAGTATTTTTCTTTTTTAATAAACGAACTTTCCTTGATAATTCTTATTTCGTATAGACTTTATTGTATTGTCTGGCGAGCTGGCAAAATCGTTAGCACGCCAGACAAAATGCTCAACGGCGTTTCGTTTGTCGTTACTTTCTGAGTATTGCATTCGATTATTTTTGTATGATTCAAGTGCCTAATGGATATTACTGATTGTTTCTTGGGTTATGCGTTGTAATTAAAGATAGTGTGTTGGGTGTATCAGAACGGTTTTTGGCTTTTTGTAATCCTTCAATGTATATTGCTTTGGCGCGTTTTATTCTCTTCTCTATTAGAGTAGACTGACAATTTCTTTCAAGTAGTGCCTGTTTTAATTCAAGAAGTCCTTTATTCTGAACACCCGGTTTGGAGAAAATTCTTCGGATTCTTTTATCTGGGTTAAGTGGAATGTTGGGTTTAGTATATTTTGGATTGTATGAAGAAAATAATAGCTACTGGTGGTTTATAGTAGATGTCATTTTCTATGTGTGTGTCATTTTTAATAATCAAAATGTCTAAGAAAGGTAGTTGGTTATGGCTAAATTTCATACTGAACTGAATACTTATTCTTATTATTGAATATTTATTGATACTGTTGAGTGTCCTCAGAATGTTCATTTCAGTTCTTCTATATTTCATATATTTATATTTTCTTCGTACTTTTCATGTTCATTCACGCATTTATAGTTTTTTTAAATTATATTTTAATATATGCTAATATTATTTTAATATAGCTTTTAATATTTTGTATATAATATTTTATTCTTTCATTTGAAAAATGTTCTCTTGTTTTTATTATTCATTCACCCATCTTGGTGGAATCTTCCATTAGGTACGTTTTGCTTTCCTGTCCTTTATTCAAAAGTAAACCTTTTGGTTGCATAGTTCAATCAGCGCCTGATGAAAGTACTGATGTACGTAAAACTATTAGTGGTGCATATAATGCATGTAGTATGAAGCATTTATAGTAATATCAGACTCTCATTAGATGGAGTACTCTTATTGATTTTTACACAAATTAATTTCGTGTGTATATATATATATATATATATATATATATATATAT
>NC_068984.1:106349875-106353339 GCF_001194135.2 Octopus bimaculoides | reverse complement strand
CCCTGGCATCCGAAACTCGGAGTTTTATCATGGCTACTGAATAAGTGTCACATATTTTTACAGATATATATATATATATGCATATATATATATATATATACATACATACATACATACATATATATATATATATATATGTATGTGTGTATGTTTGTATGTAAGTGTGTATGTTTGTATGTATGCATGTATGTATGTGTGTATGTATGTATCAGCCATAAATTCATACATTCATATTATGTGATGGGCTTCTTTCAGTTTCTGTGTAACAATTCCACTGACAAGGCTTTTGGTCAGCACGTGGCTATTGTAGAAGACACTTACCCAAAGTGCCACACAGTGTAACTGAACCCAGAACCATGTGGTTGGGAAACAAGCATCTTACCACACATCCACATGCACACGCTCACAGACACTCACACATACACACACATAGACACACTTTCTCTTCTACCATCGGTGTCCTCCAATAACTTTTTCCAGACATTTTTCATTCAATGCTTTTTTTAATTCTTTTTACTATACTCTCTCAATCTATCTTGCTATCTCTCTCTGTCTCTCTCTGTCTCTCTCTCTCTCACTCTCTCTCTCTCTCTCTCTCTCTCTCTCTCTCTCTCTCTCTCTCTCTCTCTCTCTCTCTCTCTCTCTCTCTAAATAATCCTTTCTAATCTATCCCTGCTACAGACCTCGCTTGTTTTAAATAATCTTTTAACAGTTATTTTTTAACATGTCTCCGTTTTGATATAATCATTCCTACATGACGTCATTCATACTCAACTACTTTTCCTTCCGATTTTATACCTAAACCTTTTATTTTTCTCCCCACTTTGCAACTATTTCTTCTGCTTCCTACCTAGTTTCATTTATCATATGCTTTTATCTCATCTCCGTACCTTTTAGACTCACGAATTTTCTTCTGACTTCGTACCTAGTTTTGTTATATATATTTTTTTCTCTCCCATTACGCTGTTTTTTTTTTTATCTTTCCTTCAATTTTTTTTCTTTTCCTTTTCCCACCTTCTTCTCACTTGTTTCACCTTCACATAGCACTCTTGCAAAACTACAATCAACTACTAACTAACCACCTGTACCTCACACACCCCCCGATGCCCATCTCCTTTCACAGTTACGCTCTTATACTTGCACACAACACACCACCTCTTCTCTTCCTAATTCCTTCCCACAGAACTACATTCCTACCTAGCTTGGCCCCTTAACTTCTCTCTTTTCTCTGATTTTCTTCTTCTTCTCGCCATTCCACCGCCCTTCCTCCTTTTGGTTTTTCTGATGAAGGACTAACCTCAGAATTGTCAACAATATTTTCCCTTCCCTTTCAAGTGTTGGTTTAATAACACATTTTTGAAAACTAGTCCCTCTTGTGCCTTTTCTTCTGTTTTGCTCAATCATATGTGTGTGTGTATAATTAATAATATGTATATATACACATACTCACATATACATATTACATACTTGTGGGTGTATGTTTGTATGTATGTGTTTCTGTGTTTGTGCGCACGCGCGTGTATGTGCGTGTGTGTGCGAATGTGTTTGCGTCTGTGTGTAAATTTGTCAAGGAATAAATATATTACTTATGAACTCTTTTCTCAGGCTCAGTCGTGTTTGTTTGATATCCTTCGAAATAATTTTATTACAATTTGCAATTCATTCTTTTTATTATTTTTGTGGCAAATGTATGTACATACGGCCGACATTTGTTACATTAATGTCTCTGGATTATCTTTTGAAAAATATTCTAGCAATATTCTTTCGAAATTATTAACTGAAACGTGAAGAAAATATTATTACTGAACATAATTGAAAATCAATTCCAAAATATAGAACTGACATGATATCAATTTTCTAACAATGGCTGTAAGAAACATTTATGTTAGATAACTGAAATAGAAACTGCGTTAATTTTAGAACGAAAACAGGTTTATTATTGTGGAGACGTTAGGAACTTCTATTAATCCAATTTCCTTTGAAGAATTGATTTTATTAATGTAGAATATGTCTTTATGCTTTTCACGTTTATATAAAATGCTTACCATGAGAGACCTCATATTAATTTTATCGATAATATCAACTTCTTTTATTTCGTCCGGTGGTTAAAACGTTTCAAGGAAATATGGCAATTCATTTTCATTTGAGTAATGGTCCGTCGAATTCGAACCCAAAACTGCTAAAAGAAAATCTCAAAGCAGACTTCATGTATGAAATATCAGAACGTAAGTACTGGTATAAATCATAATTATGGTGTTACTTTCTCAGGCTATAGTATAGAAGAAACGTGACAATTATGGTTATGAAATGCTAAATATGGTGCTGCATACTCAGGCAGTAGTATGCAAGAAACGGTACATCATCATACAAAACAATATTCAAGAGAGTTCGATAAATTCATTTGCAGACAGGAATAGCAGTTTTTGGCTCTGTTTTGTTTAAATGTGAGGAAAATCCAGCCGTCGTGACCTAGGTTGTTGACAAGTCATGTGGCTCCAGTTCAAGTCCCAAGATAGCTACTTTTTCTTGCTTTTCTCACTCTTGGATGATGGACAAGGCTCGAAACGACAGATCTTCACTCCAAGCTACAGTCTCTCTCTGGCATCCAAATACTAATGACAAGATCCAAAACGAGCAACATCTGGAAACTAAACTCTTCAGCTAAGCAAAAAGGAAAAATAAAAGCAAAGAGAGAAACACTTAACAAAAGTAAACGTGTTTAGAAAAGTCAAAGATTAAAAAAAAATCTCTTGGAAAACTGAAAGCTTGAGGATAAAATAAAAATGCGTTGAATTATTTTTGTTAAGTTTATGTATTTGTTTTGCAAGATTCTTGATGTAAAATCGTATGTTGAAACAGATACTGTTATATTTGGGGATGGTCGTTTTACTTTTTTCGTTCTTTCTTTTTGCCAATAAACACACGCACTATTTATTTGATCTTCAATTTAGTTTTATTATCAGAATTCTATCGTTACACATTCAGTGACCTCTTCGGTGACTTTCTGATCCTCGAGTCTCTATTCCTCTCTAGTCTTTCCTTGTCTATTCCATTTTGTCTTAATACCACAGAAGGACAAAATGGAATAGACAAGACTAAAGAGGAGTGGAGAAACGATGAATAGAAAGTCACTGAAGACGTCACTGAATGAGTGACGAAAGAACTCTGATAATAAAGCTAAAGTGAAAATCAAATAAATAGTGTGTGTGTTTATTGGCAAAAACAGTAAACAAGAAAATGGCTAAATATAACAATGTCTCCAAATATAACAATATTTTTATTAAATTATATGTTAGATAACGTAATGTGAATACATTGGTTATTTAGGTTTCCATGTGGTTGCTGGGGGGACCTATACAAGCCTGCTGAAATACTATTGGGTAAATCTGCTTCAGGTTAGTGATGGGAAACAAATGTCAGTACGGTTACAGAAGTTGTGTGTGTAATATATATATATATATATA
>NC_068984.1:106346375-106349199 GCF_001194135.2 Octopus bimaculoides | reverse complement strand
AAAATATGGGTAAATCAAAAATAAAAACAAGAAAACCAACATAAGGCAAGAGGATGTACATAGTGAATGTATTAGATTGACGCTCAGAGGAAATTTAAGATGGAAAAAAAGAGAGTGTAAGATTTTGAGCGTAGTTCTTCATCAGAAAGAGATTTTTTTCAATGTGTGTACTCTGGAAATCCTCTCCTTGGGGTGATGTCCTACAGGTGAGTCAGAAAACTTGTCTTTTAAGCTGTTCTTCAACAAGTTTACATGAAGCATTTTAACGTCAGAACTTGACCTTGTGTTGGGCATCTAAACCCATTACATATTCTTTATTGTAATATTCTTGGCTTGTCCTCCTGTGAATTCTATTTACTTGCATACTACCAATTCTATGTTCAATTACTGATACGACCAACAATTTGCTTCTTTTTTTTTTCTTTTGCTCTCTGGTGATCACAGTCTGCATTTCTGTTGTCTTTTTTCGTTTTTTTTTTCCTTTAATTGGTGAGCTTTAAGTTTTCGTGTTTGACTTAGAATGGTAGAACATCAAATATACCTTTAATATCTTTAGTTTTCTTTACCTTTCATAACAATGCTGTTTGAAAGATAACTAATTGTCAATATTTCTTATTCCCTTCAAAGCCAGCTAAATATAATATTCCTTCGCACCGAAATATTTAAGCGATCACACATCATCGATACATAAAATGCTTGCATTATTTCCGTTTCTTTTTCTGTATTTATTTTTGTTTATTTAGGATCCTCGTAAGACTTATCTTAATTAGCATCATCACAAACATTAAAAGTGAGCGAAGACGAGAAAGGAATTTTTGTCAAAGTTGAAACAGGAAATCGTCTAGTTTATCTATTTACCTTTAGGTAACTTCTTTTCTCGTATTTTCTAAACTTTTTAAACTTAATTTTTATTCGATCTGACTAAATTTTCATTGTACCTTTTTCCTCTTCCAAATATTCCAAATCAGAAGATTTTTGTAAATCATTACTGGTTGTTTCGTCTCTCATTTGTTTCACTGAACCGTGTGCAACCATATTAAATCTCTTTAAAAATTGATGAATACCCGTTGAAAGTTGGCTTTTCTTGTAACTAAATACTCAACTTGATTATTATTATTATTATTGTTGTTGTTGTTAAGCAGTGAGTTGGCAAAATTGTTAGCAGCATTTCGTCCGTCTTTATGTTCTGAGTTCAAAGTTGACTTTGCCTTTCGTCTTTTCGGGATCGATAAAATATGTACCAGTCGAGAACTGGTGTTAATGTAATCGACTAACCCCCTCCCCACAAAATTGCTGGCTTTATGCCAAAATTTGAAATTATTATCAGTCTGCTTTGCTCATCAATTGGGTTCTTATATTTTTGTTTTGTTGCCACCTCGTCCAACATACTAAGATTGTTGTGAAAATTATTTACTATAAACTACGAAAATTTGTAACCAGAGAATTCTGTGTACTTACGCAAAGGAATTCGTAGTTATTCCAAACAAGAACTGACCCAAGCAATAGAGTAAATATATTTAACTACAGTATGAAAAAGACTTCAGCACTTTCTCTGTTCATTATTATTACAAGCAATTTCGTTCCTAAAGAGAGAGGAAGTCGTAGATCGAACATTTTTCGTTTTAAAGGCAGTAGGTTGTGAACTGAGAAAAGTTTTGGCTGCTATTTCTAACAAGTCTACCTACTATGAAGAAATCCTTTCCGGTCTGTCAAGATTGGTTTAATCTGGTTGATTGAAAGTATCTAAAATTTAAATTTTTAAAGATGTGTAATTTTCTTATAATTAACATAATTATGGTTTTAGTAATTAGCAGGAAAAACTACGTATGCATAGAAATTTTTGCCAAGACCATGTGTTGTGTGTCAAACTGGATAGATCTGAAGTTGTAGTCGAAGAATTAACAGCTTTGTTAGGTTTTGTTAAATAAATATAGTCATACGATTTTGCTGTAGGCAACATCGGCATAAGTTATATTGGTTCGCAATTTAAATTGAACAAAAGATGTCTTTCAGTCACACAACGATTCATACTTGATACAATCTTTTAGGTAATAATAGAAATTTATTTCCCTTAAAACCTGGATAATGGCAGTGAGAACGAGTCTTTGACAGGCTTCTTACAAATAGGTATGCACATTCACAAACACATACACGCACACACACACACACACACACACACACACACACACACACACACACACACACACACACACACACACACACACACAAACACACAGAGATGCGCACACACACAAATAGACACACCTCACACACTCCTGCACACATAAATGCAACTCATATTTACAATTTACAAATATATATATATTAAGAATGGACTAGGTCGGTTTATGGGATTACCTTAGGTTTCCCGTCCAAAAGGGTTTAACTTTATGATGTATTGTAAGACTCCAAAACCTGTTGGCTTATGACCTCTTCAAAATATTGAGGGGAAAAGTCTCGCTACTCAAAAGTAAAAAATAGGGATTATCTCCCTTTGTTATTGGCTCGGCTCCGGAAGTCGATAGCCTATATTTTGAAGAGGTCATAGACCTACAGTATTTGGGGGTCTGACGATACGCCATAAAGCTAAACCCTTAATAGACGGGAAACCTAAGGTAATCATATAAACCGGCCTTCCCCATTTTTAATATATACTGCTCTACATCTTAGAGTGTGCTTCATCTCCGGATTTATGTTTTCTAGAAATGATATGTGTGTGTGCGCACGTGCGTGTGTGTGTGTGTGTGTGCGCACATGTGTGTGTGTGTGTGTGTGTGTGTGTGTGTGTGTGTGCGTCACGTGTGTGTGTGTGTAGAAAGATAGA
>NC_068984.1:106345226-106346365 GCF_001194135.2 Octopus bimaculoides | reverse complement strand
GTCACGTGTGTGTGTGTGTAGAAAGATAGATAGATAGATAGATAGATAGATAGATAGATAGATAGATAGATAGATAGATAGATAGATTGTGTATACTGTGAATATAGATAATTATGTATGTGTGTATGTATGTATGTATGTATGTATGTATGTATGCATATGTCTCCGGGCAAGAATATTCAAGTTTCTAGTGGTGAAGCATTCGTAAAATGATACCGCATTTGATACCTCTTGAGCAGAGAACAAAGACCGTCGAAACAAAGAAAATCCGAATATGCTCAACTGACATACAAATATAGTTAAGTAACTGGAAATAACTAAACCGTTTTGTTTTACTTAGCTATATATTCTCTATACGGAAGCTGTACCTATAAATTCCATCCCCTCTCCAGCTATTATTTCGAAATGCCAAATGAGTCGATATTTTTCACGCAAAATTTCTAATCTTTAACTATTTACCTGTCCAAAGCATTTTCATAAGTTTGTCCTAAGCGTTCATGATTCTTTTCAGCCTTTTAAATAGTTTTTGTTTAGTACTTTGTGGGTCATATAAAGCTTTCTTTTCATAAGTTGCAAGTAACTCTGGTGGTTGAAAAACTTTGGGAACAAGTAGCGTACATGATGCATGGGCGCCGCGGAAATACGTCTTGTGCATCACATGTGATACACAGAACAGGTAAAGGGTAAAGGCACCCCAGTACTGAGAAGTTCTGCTTAAATTATGCTTTGCTGGGCAAGTCTTTAAAGACCGAAATATGTCCGACATTGTCATTGTAGATAGCCACACAAACTTCTTACGGCATGACCTCATTCAATTTTAAATCATTTTGAATTTGAGAGCTGTCAGCCTTGACTTACTAGACCAGAATTAATAATTAAATCTAATTATGTGTTTTCTTTTTCTTGCGAGAGTAATTCTGCTAAATTAAATTTTTTTGTGTGTCTCAATGCAGTTTATAATTCATTCGATTTCGGTGTTTTCAGACTTAACTGCTTGTTATGTTTTGACGATTTCTGTTTGGTGTGTTTTTTTACCTTTGATTTATACATACACTGTTTGCCGTTGTTGTGTTTGTTTTATCTTTTGTATATATATAATATTTATATATATATATATATATATATATATATATATATAT
>NC_068984.1:106328039-106344591 GCF_001194135.2 Octopus bimaculoides | reverse complement strand
TATATATATATATATATATAAATATACATATATATATAAATATACATATATATATATATATATATATATATATACCATGCTTTTAAACTTGATTATATTTGAAGTTGCCTCCTCCAGTTAGTCCTTTGTTTCACTGTCAACGGTGAAGTATATTAATATGCATAACAGATGTTTAGAACTTTCGCTTGTATCCTGTAATTTTATTTAATTTACGAATGCTATGAGAGCGAAAACCCTTTGGGTATATTGCATACTAAATTTTGGTAAGAAAAATAAACACCGCTGTTATATCAGTAATTTATGTTTTGAAAGTGTTCTGTATAAGTTATAACAACAATAAATGTTATGTAAAGGGAATATATTGCGTATTATACGGCCTTTTTATCAAACATAATCTGGTGGAAATACATATCTCAAGCTAATTTGATAATAATCTGATTGAAATTTATAAACGATTGAGTGATTCGTATTATGATTAGATATCAATTCATATCTAGTTTCTGTTTGAACTTAAGACTTCGAGGAAAGAACATAAATGTATTTACTTCTTATGCCACTTTAATGTTTCATATGTCATCCCTCTCAAATAATGTAGATGAATCAAATTTCATAGCCATGAAGTGAATACAACTTGCCTGAATGCTTCATCAAATGCCAAAAGTCAGATATATATTAAGAAGATATTGAAGGATTGATTCAGATGCTATAATGCAGAGTGTTCAGGAAACAATCAGTTATATCAGGCTGAATAAAAAGTAAGCAGCGTTTTGAAACATGAAATTCATCACAATATATTTCAACAATGCGGAAATTTTATTCATCAAAATCAGTACCATTACAATCAAAACATTTTTGCCAACGAGTTACAAGTTTGCTTATTCCGGCAACATCAAAATCTGGAGTTTTCAGCATCTGTTTGATTTTTGAACTCCTTCTCTAGCAGAAAAACAATCAAGGTGCTTGAAAAAGTGGTAACCTGTAGGAGAAAGGTCTTGGGAATAAGCTGGGTGGAGAAGAACTTCGTAGCCAAGTTTCCTCAACTTCTGGAGCGTCATTAATGAAACCTGTGGTCGCACATTGTCATGAAGAATGATTGGCCCTCTTCCGTTGACCAGTGTGGGACTGAGGAGTAGCAGTTTTTTGCTTATTTTGTGCAACTTCATGGCAATATGTTTCTGCAGTAATGGGTTTTCCGAGTTTTAAGAAGTTATAGTGGATGAATCTAGCAGTACACCACTAAACAGTTACCATAACCTTCTTTTTGAAGAGCTCGGGTTTAGGGAAGGTTTTCATTTTGGTCCAACCACTGAGAAGAACGATTTTTATTATTGTACAGAATCCATATATCATCGCAAGTTACAATACAGTCGAGAAATGGATCTGTCTGGCTACGGAGAAGAAGCAATGAGCAAATTTCATATCTTCGCATTTTCTGATTTTCATTCAAATCGTGTGGTACCTATTTGTTGAGATTATTTGATTTTCTGATCGCATTCAAATGGTTGCAGGCAGTTTTCTGGCTAACTTGAAGTTCTTTTGCCGGTTTTCGAGTGGTTTTACGTGGATCTTACTCAATGACGTTCTTTAATTGACCGTCATCGATGACAGATGGGTGTCCACTACTCACACGATCTTCAAGGCGCAGGTCTCCACTGTGAAATCGTTTAAACCATTTTCGATCTGACCACTCATTGGTTATTTCCTCACCAAACGTTTCGTTGATATCACGAGCAGTTTCAGCTGCTTTACATCCTTTTCTGAAGTTGAATAACAAAATTGCTTGGATGTCGCGCTTTGATAGTTCCATTTCAGATGATTGTAACAGCGGTGAAAAAATATCAATGTTAATTTATTGATGCATCTGGGGAAGTTTATGTCTGTATTATCAGACAATTTCAGAAAAAGTTTTAAAAATTCAAAACTCTGCAAAAATCAGATACAAATTCTTCATGGTTCAAAACGTTGCTTACTTTTTACTCAACTTGACATAAAGGATTTGGAGTTCCACGGCTAAGATTCAACAGGGAAAGGCAGTTTGCTGAAAGTAACTCAAATTACACTTTTGCAGTTATTTATAGCATTACAGATTACTTACAAGAAATAACAGAGAAAGATCTTGACATATGTCTTTCTAATATACTGTTTTACATTTGGATCAAATGAGATTCGAGAATTTCATTTTGATCCGATATTGTTGCTGTTGTTTAAACTCCCATAAGTTTTGATTGGGCTGAACTATTATCTAAGACGTTCCGGACATGTGCATCATATCTGCTTGTAAATCCAAAACTGTTCGATGTGTCCTTCCATTCTTTAACACGATAGGATGTATTTGTAAGATATTTGACTAATATTTCTTACAGAGTGGGTGCCCATTTAGAGATCCCTTCGCTGATTCATTGTTTGAAAAATACACGTCAAACTAACTTCTGTGTTTGCAGTCTGTATTATTGTTAGACAACGGTAATAAAAGAAGCCGTCTTAAAAGTGATAAAAGAAATATATATTTACCCCTTAACACTATATAAAAGACCTAAGCTTCTAATCTTTCTGATAATTGTCATGAAAGTTAGATTGCCTTGTTTCTACTTTAAAACTTTTCAAGGAACGATATTTTTTAATTATGTCTCAATAACTATACCTAGAGCATTCGCTTCGAAGTGAAGAAATTCACCCAAAATTACTTTATAAACTTAGTCATCAATGTAAGTAATTTATTTTTTGAGACATCTAAATATAATCTTAAATAGATAGCTACCCATTTATCATTGCTTTGGAAAGAATCTTCAAATTGAATGTTATTGTTATATGAAGAAAGGTAGCTGCAGGCACCTTCAAAAGATTAGAACCATGTTACACTCTATATTTAATCATATTTGACTGGCTTTTAATTTCTAAACTACGCTGTGGTGTGTGAGTGAAAAGTAAAATCGATCTGGATAGGATTTGAATTTAAAGAAAATTTAATCATGTTTCCTTAATTTCAGCCACCGGGCAGCTTTGTATTAGAAATTGAAGCAACCACCACAAGAAATCATTTAAACACGCTTTCTGAATGATTAAGATGAACTCATGATTGTAAACGATTTATTACATATATTGGGCTATCGGTATGTTTAATGAAATCGTTTCAGCTTTCAATGTTAGCTGAACAAAATGCAGTGAGCTAGCAGAATAGTTAGCACGTCGGGTCAAATTCATAACAGCATTTCGTCCGTCTTTACTGTCTGCATTCTAATTCTGCCAATGTCGAATACACCTTTTATTTTTTCGGGATGGGTAAAATAATTACCATTTGAGCACCTATCCTCTCTCTCAAAACTGCGGGCCTTGTGCCAAAATATGAAACCAATATTAACTGAACAAGTAAAGCTATTACCGATGATTATTTGTTGTACCTTGCACCGGGAATTTGACCAAAGTTTTTCCAAATCATCTTATTTACCATAATGTCCTCTTTTATTTTATTCACTACATTCTAAATTTTGTTACACATTAGGACAGTGAATGTGACGTTTTTTTTCCATTCACTGAGAATGGGTCTAAATTTTTCTCGTTTAACTCACCAGATTAGCTTAGACTATGCATAGTCAGAAAACTTCTGTTGTTAAATACTTGCTGCTTTGTTTCTTAGCGACTTCAGCTTCAACTTCAGCATCAATACCATTCATCATTTCTACCCTCCGCGTCTAATTATTGTCCTTTAGAAGATCATGATAAAGTAAGATCATTATCTAATAACGTTATTTCAAACATATCTCTTACTCCAACAACTACAGTCTTCAATAAATCTCTGTACTCATATTTTCACACAACTTGATACAGTTTGGTGATAAATGAAAGCAAAAGTTTCAGATATAAATTCTATCATTTTAATGAAGTGAGTTCTTCTCTAAATTATATTTTCTTTTGACATGAAAACCGCTCAAAACTCTTTGACAACGACATAATTATGCACAGCTTTCTTTTATCACAACGTCGGCCTTCTTTTCTATGAATATTAAACACGCCAAGTTTTCTTGGTTATCTTCTGGTGTCATTTATTGATTTCCTGCTACTCTGAATCTCTGTGTCAACTTCGTTGACTCGGTTTAAATAGAAATTGAATAATTCTGAAGGCTTTATGCTAAATGTTGCCATAAGGTGATCATTAGATATATTTTTCTTCTTACTCGGCAAACGGTATTAAAAACTTTGGTATTTGATTTTCTTTATTTAATTTTATACTTTTCGAGATACGTTTTTAGTCTTTTATGCTCAATGCAGTGTCAGTTCTCACATCATGTCAATTTCAGAAACCTATATGACTATATTAGCACAATCTTAAATCGATTTCAATATCAGGATCTTCCATAGAGCGGCGAATGAGCAGAATTTTTAGCAAGCTGGGCTACGTGCATAGTGGCATTTTGTTTTCCTAGACGTTCTGAGTTCAAATTCCACCGAGGTCGACTTTGTCTTTCATCCTTTCACGGTCGATAAAATATATACCAGTTGGACACTGGAGTCGATGTAATCGACTTACCCACTCTCCTGACATTGCTAGCATTATGCCTAAATTTTAAACCAATGTTAGGATCTGTAATAGGGCGGTGAGCTGACAGAATCGTTAACACTGCGGAAAAAATGTTTAGCAGAATTTCATTCCACTTAACGTTCTGAGTTCAAATTCCACCGAGGTCGACTTTGCCTTTCATCCTTACGGGATCGATAAAATAAGTATCAGTCAAGCATTGGAGTCGATGTAATCGGCTTACACCCACTCCCCTGAAATTACTGGCTTTGTGCTAAAATGAGAAACCAATACTAGGATCTACATGACTGGAAAGAGCAACCAAATATTAAGATTCCCCCAGTTCTACTCTTTATCAAGGTGCTATCCAGTGAAATATTACGTTATTGCTTATAACATTACACTAATTTGTTAAGCAGTCATTTCGTAAAGTCCCCTCAAGAATCTTTTGAATTAGCTTTCCATTTCGTTTAATTGAAAATCCTTTTAATCGTGCTCGCTCTCTCTAAAATAATAGCCACTGTGCATATACACTATTAATATCTGAAATACTGCATATGCATGTCTTTCAAACTCGAAACACATTAGCGGCACCAGAATATCCTAAAACTACTTTCTTGAATGAGGTAAGCATTTTCACGCAAAATAGTTGTCTCAAAAGAGTATTGATCAACCAGTATTGGGCAGGAACCTTCTAGATTTCAGTATCTCTATCAACATTTCCTGGATTCACTAGACAGGGTAGTTTTTGAAAATCCCAGAGAGGTCTTTGAAACGATAAATCTCTAAAGCTATCACGCTTAACTGCCCAATGAAAGTTAAAATATGCTATTGCATGACGGTTAATAAGCCTTTCAACGATGTATTTGTTTTAAGTCTGATACATGGATTGCGATTTAAAACTAAAGCTGCTTCTGTCGCACATGACTAAATGTAAACTCTGACATTAGATCTAACATTCTTGTTGAGAAAATAGCCTTCGTCAGCCCAAATCGAGTAAATCTATGATCAAAATTGTTCCGTTATCATCTCATCGTTTTATTTAAACCTCAATATATTTAGCCTTACAGTATAAAATGTGTCCATATTTTTTAAGATAATAAAGTGTGATTTAAGGAAGATTTGTTTGATATTTCTAGTACATAAATGACCATGTACGGAAGCATTCATTTGTTCCATCAAATTTACATTACATACAAGCAATTGAGTAGTGAGTTTGTTAGTGTATAGGAAAAACAATACCGTACCGAAGTCAATGGATAAGAAGGGCAATAGAGCAACGAGTGTTAGTCAATGTAGAAGAAGAGCGATTCGAAAGCTCCACCATACAGAGCTGATGTCTGAGCAAATAGCAAATTCAGTACAACATTCATAATCTGTGAATTTAAGTGAAAAAAATAACATCAATATCCTTTGAATACAGAAAAGTATTTGAGATCTGGGGCAGGGAGGCGGCAGAGAGTGAGGCAGAAAAGTCGAGCAAAAGCTCAACTGGGTTTCCAGCGGTTATCTATTGATGCCTTTGCAATATGCTTATCGCTAATTCTGTATGTGTGTGTGTGTATATATATAGTAACAGGATGGGAGGAAGTTCGATTGTTGGCACTGGTGAGTTGTAATATAATATATATAAGAAATTAAAGGAAAATGCACACACTTTACATAGTTTTAATATATCTTATACTGTGTTTGTCGACCGGTTTCGCTTTTGCAAATCATGACATTAAAATTTATTTAAATATGTATTTTCTTAAGTGACAAAAGAAAAGATCCTTGGCAGAAAAGAAGAATACAGGCAGAGTTAGATATGCTCTCGAAGGAAATTTCTGTTAGACCGAAAAGAGAGAGGGGAGCTTAAAAGCGAACAAAAATACCGGGCGCTGAAAAGGAAGTATAATATTGAAAGAAAGGGCCTGAAAGTAGTAATGGAGGAACTGAAGTAGCACCACGTTGCAAAGAAAGCAAAGATGGTAAGATACGACCAAAGAATGAAGGGCTACCACCAGAATAGGTTATTCGGAGTAGATCTGAAGAGATTCTATAAAGAAATAAATGGAGAATGTACAGATGAAAAGTTGATATCAGATAACAAGGAAATCAAAGGTTTTGGAGTAACATCTGGAGCAAAGTCAAGGAGCACAAGAAGGATGCTGAATGGTTGCAATAGCTGAAACAAAGAGTAGTCTGTCCAAAACAGGCAGAACTAGTCATTTCAGTTAGGGAAGCGAAGGAAATCAGCAAGAAGATGAGCTACTGGAAGGCCCCGGGACCAGATGGAGTTCAAGGCTACTGGATTAAAAGATTTGGTGAATGTCATGCACGAATAGCTGCGCAACTCAACACCTTGTTAAATACCTACCAAGTAATACCAGAGTGCCGTGCTTGAAAAACATCGAAACAAGCAATACGGTAGACAATTACAGGCCAATATCCTGTCTGCCACTTATGTGGAAATTATTGATTGGAATACTCGCTGAGTCAATGTACGAACATCTGGAAAAAAAATGAAGTCCTGCAACATGAGGAGAAGGGTTGCAAGCGTAAGTGCAGAGGTACCAAAGATCAACTCCTGATAGACAAAACTGTACTTAGAGACTGTAAAAGGAGGAAAAGTAACTTAGCCATGTCATGGATCGACTATCGTAAGGCGTATGATATGATCCCACACTCTTGGATAATGGAACGTATGAACCTATTTGGTATTGCATCGAATGTTGAGCGATTGCTTGGGAAAAGTATGGTGAATTAGAGGACGGACCTAACAGCATACGGAAGAAGTTTAGGGACAGTAGAAATCAGGAGGGGCATCTTCCAAGAAGACTGCCTGTCCCCACTGATCTTTGTACTGTGCTTGATACCACTAACACTGATTCTGAGGAAAGCAAAAGCTGGCTATGTATTCAAAAGCTGCCAACAAAAGTCAACCATTTGTTATTCATGGATGACCTCAAACTTTATGGTAAAGATGAAGCCCAAGTCAGTTCCCTCGTTGATATGGTGTATACTTTCAGTGCTGATATCAGAATGCAGTTCGAACTCAGAAAGTGTGGTGTGTTAGTCTTGAAGAAAAGCAAAATCAAATGTATGAACGGGCTATCGATACCGTCGGGGGAGGTTATGAAGCAGATAGAAGAGACGAGCTATAAGTACTTGGGGATTTTGGAAATGGATAAATTGATGACAGAAAAATTTAAGGCGGAGTACTTGCGCAGACTGAGACTGATCCTTAAGTCGAAATTAAACGGACGGAATAAGATTGAAGCTATCAACACCTGGGCGGTTTCACTACTTAGATATGGATGAAAGATGTGTAGGATGAAAGATTGCAAAGATAAAGCACTATACAAGAAATTGAAAACGAATGAAACTGAAAATAGGTAGGTAAAGAAAAGAATGCATGGACAATTTCATAGGGATGCTGAAGATAAAACAGACAGAGAAAAGGATGGCTGTGGATGACTAAAAGTGATTTAAAACCGGAAACGGAGGCTCTAATCTGTGCAGCCCAAGAGAAGCACTAAGAACAAACTACATGAAATAAAGAGTAGACAACACAGCAGAAAGTGATAAGTGCAGAATCTGTGGACAAAATGGTGAAATCGTATGGCATATTACCAGCCAATGTACGCCACTAGCCCAGAAGGAATATAAGAGATGTCATGACAATATAGCAAGGCTTGTCCATTAGACCCTTTGCAACAAGTATGGACTTGACAGAGGAAAAAATTGATACGACCACAAACCCGAAGGCATCATCGAAAATGATAATGCAAAGGTCCTGTGGGATTTTATGATGCAGTGCGACCATAAAATAGAGAATAGAAAGTCAGACATAGTTTTAATTGAGAAAGAAAGCAGACGATCCTGGATCATAGATATAGCATTCCCAGCTGACAACAAGGTATGCGATAAGGAGGAAAGAAAAGTCGATAGGTATGACAGGTTAGCTTGGGAGGTGAAGCAGATGTGGTCGATGAAAAAGGTGGTAGTGATACCAATAATTGTCGGAGCCCTGGGAACAATGAATAAAAATCTCGAGAAGTACATGAAACAAATAGGAGCTGCAATAAGGGTGGAGCACTTGCAAAAGACAGCACTGCTTGGAACCGCTCGAATACTCCGGAAGGTGCTCGAAAAATAAGAGGTGTTACCTTAGTTCACTGGTAGTGAACAGCTGACACTGTAGTACATTTCCAGCGTTAGAAGCTGTGCAAAGGCAATAATAATAATAATAATAATAATAATAATAATAATAATAATAATAATAATAATAATAATAACAACAATAATAATAATAATAACCCAAAAAAAAGAACAGAAATTGTTTGACTGACAGGAGAGGGCGTTGCATGGTAGATTCTCAAAGAAAGTTTCAGTAAATAGTAGTAGTGAGACATGGTTATGGTTTCTGAAAGGAAAGCTGAAGAGGAAGACAGAAAGTTTGTCACTAGCTGCACAAGATCAAGCATTAAGAACTAATTGAATCAAAGCCAAGATTAACAAAAACCAAGTAGATTCCCAGTGTAGTTTATGTATGCAAAGCAAAAGAGGGAAGTATTACTCATATAGTGAGTGAATGTAGCATGCTGGCACAGAAACAATACAAGGAAAGACATGACAATCTAGGGAGAGTAATCCACTGGGAGCTATGTAAAAAGCTAGGATTTGAACATGCTGATAAATGGTATGAATATGAACCTAGAAAGTACTAAAAATACAAGATGTTGTGGGACTTTAACGTTCAGACTGACAGAGTAATAGAAACTAGAAGGCCTGATTTGGCAGTAGTAGTAGTAGTAGTAGTAGTAGTAGTAGTAGTAGTAGTAGTAGTAGTAGTAGTAGTAGTAGTAGATAATGAGAATAGAAAGTGCCAGATAATAGACTTTACAGCCCCAAATGATGAAAAAATTAATATGAGAGGTGTAGTAAGACATAAAAGACGGCAATATGGCGTAATGGTCGTTTGCCCGAACAAGCATAATTGTTGGTAATCCCATTAGTTAAAATTACTACCCATATACGAATTCTACACTTCCGTCAAAGAAATCTTTCACGAAATTCGGAATTCGGATATGAGCAGTTATAAAAACCCTAATTTTTGGGAAATTACTCAATGATCGTTGGGTGTTACTAAACTCCACGACACTCACTCATAGAGATATTGGCTATTTTTTTATACCATGTCTATGACTTAAATCCAACAAGACTTATTTGAATTGTTGTGAACTCTAGTAGTTAGTATGAAGGATTAGCTAGTGTGAATTTTAAGTCGTAGCTCTCTACGACAAAATGACTTTACTTTCCAATTGTACTATAAATGCTAAATGTACATAAATAAACTAATGTAGAAATTGTTTTCTCTTTCTTCACGTTCTTCAACTTGTTAATGAAATTTATTTCTGCAACTATGAAACTATGTATTTTTTTATAGCGGTTAAAAGAACACGAATTTATTTATTTTCAACAAACTTATTCGCATAAAATGTCCGTTAGCGTTTCAGAGTATATATTTCTCGCTATGGCGTTTATGTAGCTGGAGTCAGGATTAATGTACAATGATAACACTAATAAGTAAGTTATAAGTGACGTGTTTGTCAATATAATTTCCTACTTCAAAAGTAATATATATTTATTATCTATTTCCAAATAAGAAACATATAAAAGTAATATTACACAAACAGTAACCAAACCAGCTATAAAAAGTGGTGACCTCCCGACGTGATCACGTAGATAAACCACCACATCATAAAAGTATTGACACTTGTGAAAAATATATAAAATTTTCAATAGAAAATAGATGACAGTTTCATTACACAAAATTTTATTAACAGAAATATTTGATATTAAAAGTTGAAGGAAAAAGAACGCTGAAGAAATAAAGAATAATAGTTATAAGAAGTTTAAATGCACTTTCTAGCAAATTAAAATTATATTTCATAGCTGTTGAAAGCACTATTTTACTAAGAGCAAAATTTTCTTTTTGAAAATTATAATATATTTGAATGGAAGAAAATATTAAAGAGTTTGAAATGTCTTAATTTGATAGAGGATATATGCACGCTTCTATGACAGTTTTGCCTCCTGTTTGGGCAGAAGATACCCTTATCTGGTTTGCTCAATTAGAAGCAAATTTTGCAGCAAACAGAACAACAACAGAGGTACAAAATTATAACATAATGTTAAGTAACTTACCACTACCTCTGAGTAATGAAATTAGGGACTAATTAGAAGATCCTACTGAACCATTTTCATATTTTTCCATACAGGAAGAGATACTAAAAAGGACTTCCAATTCAAAGCAAAAAGAATTTGCTAAACTGTTCAATAACGAACCACTAGGTGACAGAAAACCTACTCAACTTCTTCGTAGAGTGAAAGAACTTCTCAGAAATCAACAGACAGAAGAGCTTTACCTTAAGGAAGTTTTCTTTGGCAAGTTACTTCATAGTACTCAAACACTACAGTCAACGGTGAAAGAGCAAATCTCTCTCAAAAAATTGGCAAATTTGGCAGATGGTATTATGGAATTATCCTCTAGAGAGTCTTTAAATGCCTTGCCATCCATTTCTTCAGAATTACAGTTGATGAAAGAAACTTACGAGAAACAATTTAAATTATTAACAGACAAGATCGAAAGTCTTCAACTGGGAAGAGATAAACGCTCTTATAATATAAATAATGCAAGATGGCGTAGAAGATCAAAAAGCCCCAAAAGAAATGCTATATGCTGGTACCATTCAAAGTTCGGTGACAAATCTTATCGCTGTATTAAGCCATGCTTGTTTTGATTTTCTGAACAAAACAAGGTCGGGAAGCTTTTCAACCACAGATTAGACGCGACGAAATCTGTGGACAACTTCATAAAAAGTCGTGTATTCTTCATATTTGACGCTAACTCCAAACAAAGATTCTTAGTGGATACTGGAGCAGCTTGTTCCATTTGGGTTGCTAAACCTTTGAAAGAGAAACCTAAGCCTGCTTATTTGACTCCACAAGCAGTTAAACAGTCTGACATCCAAACATTTGGAGAAATTAGTTTAACTCTCGATTTGCATTTAAGGAGAGAATATAAATGGATTTTCATTGTAGCAGATTTGCTTTATCCGGTATTGGGGGAAGATTTTCTTTCTCATTAAAATTTAATGGTAGATGTTAAGAAACAAAAATTAGTTGGCACTGTAACATCATTGAACATTCAAGGCATGAGATGCAGGAATGCAACAATTAGTCCGTTATATTTTATGGCGTCCTCCGAAAATCGTTATCACAGGATTTTGAAGAATTACCCTGAAATTACAAAACCGTTAGCTCTAAACACCAAATGTGTTCATTCAGTCACTCATCACATTAAAAACCATGGACCACCAAGTTTTTCTAAACCTCAAAGGTTATCTCCAGAGAAATAAAAATTGCTAAGGCCGAATTTCGTCACATGTTAGACCTCGGAATAATTCATCCTTCTAGCAGTAACTTTAGTTTTGGTTAAAAAAAAAAAACTCACAGACTGGCATCCATGTGGGGATTTTAGACAACTTAATGGGAAGACACAAGAAGATAAATATCCAGTCCCCCACATTTATGCTTTTGCAGCTTCGTTGAGTGGCTGTAATATCTTTTCGAAGATAGATTTAGTTAGAGCATGCAACCAAATTCCTGTTGAAGAAAAAGATATACCAAAGACAGCTGTCACAACTCCATTCGGGTTATATGAATTCCTTCGTATGCCTTTTGGATTGAGGAACGCAGCAAATACTTTCCAGAGGTTCATCGATGAAGTAACAAGAGATTTACCTTTTGTATTTGCTTATATAGACGATATTCTCATTGCTAGTCCGTCAGAAGAATTCATGAAAATCACTTGAAACAAATTTTCGAGAGTCTAACTAAATGTGGTATAGTAATAAATCCATCAAAGTGTGTTTTCGGTGAACGCACTATATCTTTTTTAGGTCATCTCATTGATAAAGATGGAATTCCCCACTGCCTGACAAAGTTGAAGCTATTAATAAATTTCCAATACCAAATTCTTTAAGAAAGCTCCAGGAATATTTAGGATTAATTAATTTATACTGGCGTTTTATTCCACATTGTACAGAAAGTCTATTTCCTTTGACTGAATTATTAAAGAATAGGAAAAAGAAAAATGAAGCCATAACTTTAAAAGATGAAGAATTACAGGCTTTTCAAAGCATAAAAGAAAAACTGTGTTAAGCAACACTCTTAAACCATCCGGTTCCTGAAGCAAAATTATCGTTGGTAATTGATGCTTCCGATGTTGGAATCGGTGGAGTTTTACAACAGTTTATTTGTAGTTCTTGGCAACCATTATCTTTCTTTTCAAAAAAATTCAAGGCACCAGAAACGAAATACAGCGTTTTCGGAAGAGAATTGTTAGCAGCTTACTTGTCAATTAAATACTTCGGACATATTTTTGAATGTAGGTCATTTACATTATTTACTGACCATAAACCATTGACACATGCACTAAAAAATTCTTCTGAAAAATATTCTCCCAGAGAAATTAGACACCTTGATTATATTTCACAGTATACTGTGGATGTACGGTATATCAAGGGTGTTGAAAATTCTGCAGCTGATGCACTTTCTCGAATGAATGTTGGTGCATTACATTCATTGAGCACTATCAATTTAGAAGAAATGTCGAAAGATCAAACTACTGATAAAGAATTTTCTTTATATAAAGATTCCAGTTCTACTTCTTTGAAATTTAAATTATTGCCGATTCATTCTTGCAAATTACATATTTGGTGTGATATTTCTACTGGTTTTTCTAGACCATTTGTGCCTGAAAGACAGAGAAAAGTTGTGTTTTCTACCTTACATAAATTATCTCATCCTGGTATTGGAGCTTCATTAAAATTAATATCGAGTCATTTTGTTTGGCCTGGTATGTATAAGGACATTCGTTCTTGGGTTCAATCGTGTATGCAGTGCCAAAAAGCAAAAGTAAATCGTCACATGAAAGTAACATTAGGTACTTATCGCAAATCCTGATGCCAGATTCCAACACATTCATATTAACATAGTTGGACCATTACCTCCAGTGGAAGGTAATATTTATTTGTTAACATGCATAGATCGTTTTTCGCGATGACCAGAAGCGTAATCCAATCAATGACATATCTGCAGTAACAATAGCAAAAACTTTATTTACCGATTGGATGTCTAGATTCGGCATACACAACACATTGACGACAGATCGTGGAAGACAATTTGAGTCTATACTTTTCGCAGAATTCAACAAATTGTTGGGTATTCATAGAATTCGTACAACTTCGTATCATCCACAATCAAAGGGCATGATAGAAAGGTTTCATAGGCAATTGAAATAAGCTTTACCAGTGACATTCTTAGGAATCAGGAGTGCTGTTAAAGAAAGTTTACAATATTCTTCTGCTGAACTTTTGTACGGAACAACATTAACTCTACCTGGTCAAATGTTTGAAGAAACCAATTCTTTTAATGAAGATATTAACAATTATGTTACCGGCTCAAGAGATTTCTTTCTGATGTTCTTTTACAAGTAAATTACAAAATATTAAAAGTTTCGTTCCTTCTGATATTAATTCTTGGACTCATGTTTTTATACGTAATGATGCCAGTCATCATTCACTGAATTATAAATACAGTGGACCTTTTAAAGTTTTGTCAATTAAAGATAAAACTATGACTTTGGATATGCATGGTAAAAAGGAAATTGTCAGTTTAGACAGTGTTAAAAATGTTTATTTCGATCAGTCTTCATGCCATGAAAATAAAGATTTGAGCAACACATTTCAAAATAATTTGAAACAGAACAATTCACAAAACATCGAACTTAAAAGTTGAGAAATAGATTCACTAGTCAATTTTAAAATCACCTACCAGCGAAAAAAAAGCTAGAAGTGGTAGAATTGTACATTTTCCCAAAATACTTTTTCAGTTTGTTTGAATATATTCCTCATGAACTTTTGTATTCCTGGAATTTCTTGTTTATAAAAAAAGATCTGTAAATATTTTTCCAGATAAATTAGATTGAAGAATTTGACAAACTTTACAAGAAAGCTGTTGTAATTGTAAAACCGTGATAAGCGGTTATTTCCATTTCTTTAACATTGTAAATTTGTGGATCCTTTGTAAATTTGTAGATTTGACTTGCTAAGAGTATTGATTCAAACATTGTATTGAAATATACATGTATTATGATTATTCTTTTTTTTTCGCAAAATTGACAATTTTTCTGGTGAAGGGCTTTTGTAGCAAGTCATAAAACGCGGCAATATGACGTAATGGTCGTTTTCCCGAACAAGCATAATTGTTGGTTATCCCATTGGTTAAAATTACTGCCCATATACGAATTCTTTTCTCTTTCTTCACGTTCTTCAACTTGTTAATCAAATTTATTTCTGCAATTATGAAACTGTGTATTTTTTTTCTTTATAGAGGTTAAAAGAACACGAATTTATTTATCTTCAACATATATGCACGCATAAAATGTCCCTTAGCGTTTCAGAGTATATATTTCTCGCTATGGCGTTTATGTAGCTGGAGTCAGGATTTATGTATAATGGTAACACTTATAAGTAAGTTATAAGTGACGTGTTTATCAGTATATATTCCTACTTCAAAAATAAAATATATTTATTATCTATTTCCAAATTGGAAACATATAAAAGTATTGTTACACAAACAATAACCAAACCGGCTATAAAAGAGGTATAGAAAAAATAGTTTTATGTTGTACAAGTCGGGGAATGAATACTGTATCTTCATTTACAATGTTTTCGATCATAAGTTATAACAAATATTATTGTTTCTTAATTAAAAGCTATGATGATAATCTCGTTATTTATAACTTAATTATAAGTATTTATCGCTAAGCATAACTCTTATTTTAGGTTGCGTAAATGTTATGATGTATACATACCAAGACGCTGAACGTACGTTCAATTCGTACATGTATGTTGAAGATATAGATTCGTATTCTCTTGACCGTTACACATAAAAAATACAGTTTCATAAATATACAGAAATAAATTCAACAAGTTGAAAGAAACGAGAAGTAAAAAGAATTAAATGTCTACATTAGTTTATTATGTACATTTTAGCATTTATATAACCATTAGAAAGTAAAGTCATTTTGTCGTAGAGAATTACGACTTAAAATTTATACTAACTAAGAGGGTGAGTGTCATGGATTTGAATGGCAACCCAACGATCACTTGAGTGAGTGTAGTGGATTTGACTGACAGTCCAACGATCACTTGAGTGAGTGTCGTGGATTTGAGTTCAACCCGACGATCACTGGAGAGTTTCCCGAAAATCAGGGTTTTTATAACTGCTCATACACGAATTCTAAAACCGTATTTCGTGAAAGACTTCTTCAACGAAATTCAGAATCCGTATATGGGCAGTAATTTTCAACCAATGAGAAATCAATAATTTCTCATGTTCGGGCAAACGAACCCACGTTCTCTCTCCGCTTCTTATGAGTTTGCTACAATAACAAAGTACCAGGCCCTAGCTATTGCAATACAGAGACTATGGGAAGTGAAGGTAAAATGTATCCCAGTAGTTATAGATGCAGTGGGAACTATCCCTAAAGATCTGAACAAATGGATAGAGGAAATAGGCGTAAAACCCAGTTTAGTACAGTTCTAGAAAACAGAGTTGTTAGGGACAGCTAGGATACTTAAGAGGGTTCTTGGTATTTAAGGCTGCTTGTTGTAGCCCGATGTTAAGATTCTTTCCTTTTCCAACAGTCTAATCTGTTGAGGGTATATGAAAATAATAATAATAATAATAATAATAATAATAATAATAATAATAATAATAATAATAATAATAACAACAATAACAACAACAATAACAGCAATATTATTAATCCTTTCTACTAAAGGCACAAGGCCTGAAATTCGGGGGATGGGGATAGTTGATTATATCGACCCCATTGCTCAGCTGGTACTTATTTTATTGACCCCGAAAGGATGTAAAGCAAATTCGACCTCGACGAAATTTTAACTCAGAACATGAAGACGA
>NC_068984.1:106320966-106327562 GCF_001194135.2 Octopus bimaculoides | reverse complement strand
AAATAGCAGGACTTACAAATATATATAACATACAGAAAATTGCACTACTGGGTACTGCACACATTCTACGCAAAACACTTTCAATACAGTAAACATAAGAGCACCACAGCAAACCACAGCACATACCCAAGGCGCACAGAGCTGCGCTCGGTAGTGAAGTGAAAGCACGTTATAAAAATAAAACTACTGAATAATAATAATAATAATAATAATAATAATAATAATAATAATAATAATAATAATAATAATAATAATCCTTTCTACTAAAAGCACAATGCCTGAAATTTGTGGGGAAGTGGCTAGTCGATTACATCGATCCCAGTGTTTCACTTGTACTTAATTTGTAGATCTCGAAAGGATGAAAAGCAAAGTCGACCTCGGCGGAATTTACCGAAATTTTTCGTGTATTTGTTACTCTGGGTACAAATTTACATCAGCTGAAATACAATTTATTTTTATGTTGGGTCTATATAAAGTATAGCCGGAGAATTTGTTCTCTCTTCCGTAATATTTAACTGAATCCATGTCTTTAATCATTTTGCTACAAAATAATATTCGTTCGCCATCATCTGTCCATCTCCCGACGACGCTTGGCATTCACTTATACGACTCTGAAGTTCAGCATCTATTTGTAATGGTGCACTTTTTTGCCAACAGTCACAAAAGGCAATAATTACGAATTCATTGTAAGCTTGTAAGATTTATTGTTTATTTAGGTGCAATCAAAGTTAGGATACCATGAGAAATCTTATCTTTGAACTTACTAAATAAATTGTCTCTCTGCAGTGAATATTAAGTTAGAGTAAGAATATTCTAACAGTTACTTACTACGCAGATAGTGTCGTATATATTATTGTAGTTTATTTCAAACTTAGAGAATTTGCTTAATTATATGTTGCTAGAGTCTTCGAATGGAGTACTTCCAAACGCTTACTTCCTACTCCAATTTCTTTACCAAACCTGTTGCTTTTGCCCTCAGAGCATACTCCTCTATAAATTTAGTTGCAGTCTTGCGACTGCATCTACGATAACTGAAATATTGTTAAAGATCATATACCTGGCAAGTAATGATAATAAAAAAAAATGCACATATTCCTCACTGGCCACCTAATGTTTGCCATTTTAACGTTGTTCTTTGTTGGAAGCGTCTTTCATCAGCAACAATCGAAAAGTAATTTTGAATTAATTTGATAAAGTAAATCTCATGTAACAAAGTCTGTTATTATAGAACAAAATATAAAATTTTGAAGAGAAAAAAATTAGCATCGTCTGTTGCTTGCTATCCCTGGGAATTCTTTAAACTATTTAATAATCTTATTAAACACAGTTTTTGAAAAAAAAAAGACGTTTTCCTATGTTCCCAGGAGACATTTGACATTTTATGTAATTAACTTGGCAATCGAAGATTCTAACGCTTTCAAATCTATTGTATCATATATTTGCACTTATGTAAATTCATCTCTGAATCACAATTTAAAGATTATGCTCTGTTTATGTTTTATTTATATGCCACTGAATCTGCGCCTTGTGGATCAACATAACAACTTTCATTACAGTAATTGCTGTAATATAACATATTTTTAAACACCAAAGAAAAAACAAAGTATATCAGCCGAATCACTTAACTTTCCACCGACACATGAATATTTACAGGGTTGCTCGATGAAATATGAACGGTAAATCAAAAGAAAAAAATTAAGTAAAACGAAGATCCTTCCCCTTATCGTATTGACTCGGCTGGTTCCTAGGAATATATACTCCCCACCGGCCGGTACATTGGTCTGTTGCAAAAATACTCATTTTTGCCAGTTGACTGGTCTGGAGCAGCGTGAAACGAAGTGCTTTACTCAGGGACACGAACGTATCGCCCGGCCTAGGAATCGAAACTGCAAGCTTACAACTGTGATCCTAATATCCTAACCTCTTAGCCACACACCTTCACAACGGTAAATTATGATTTTCTACTTAGTTATGCTACGTACGAAAGTCATATCCGTTTTAAAATATTACAATTTTGATTATTCAAAGCTAATATTGATTTTGTAGCAGCTCTCTTTTACTGTTTGAACCCCGACTGTTATCTTTCCTATTAGAAAATGTTCATAAGCATAAATAGGAGCACTGAGTAATGACATCAACAAAATCTAATAAAATTATATTAAGCACATCCCGGATTTTCGACTGTTGACGTTACCACAGATCTATCCAATCAAATTTCTCTAGAATACAGTAATAAAGAGACTAGATCAGAAGAGATGGAATAGAGAGCTTAGCAGAGAAACAGTTTGAAAGTCAGGAGCTTAACGACACGAGGAGGAAACGTGATGGCCGGTAAATTTTTGCATATGGTAGAATCGCTACAGATATGAGTCAAACTATTATGTTGTAAAAAAAAAAAGCCGTCAACAGACACTAGTACAATCCCGTCTAGTGGGTAATATACATATGCCACGGAAACCAGAAAACCGGCCCAATGAGTTCATATGATTCGGGAAGGATCTTAATCCTTTTTCATCCTTTATCTATATTCAAAACGGTGAAGTGAATACTAATTTTCAAAAGTAAAATATTTATTACCTTAAAATAAAATTAAATAAAACAAATTTCTCTTTTGTATAACTCCTCCCACAACTATTCTATCATTTACTCTCTTCCTTTTCCTAGTCTTCCTTCTCTGTCTCCATGGCGCTTTCGCTCTCATTGTGTCTATGTGAAGTAGTATTCTTTTACTCATTGCATGCCACCAAACTTCCTATGTGCACTCATCCAGCACCTGTAACAATAAAACTCTATATTTCCCTCTTACTCTCGCTCTCCTACATTCCATACAATGTAAAACTTGACTACTGGAGATATCAACCACCCAAGCAATCAGCCAATAGATATTTATATTAGCTATATTTATTTTAGAGATTATATAAAGGTGGCGAGCTGACAGAATCGTAAGCGCGCAGGACAAAATGCTTAGCAGTATTTTCTCTGCCGCTATGTTCTGAGTTCAAATTACACCGAGGTCGACTTTGCCTTACATCCTTTCAGGATTGATTAGATAAGTACCAGTTACACACTAGGGTCAATGTAATCAACTTAATCCCTCACCCCAAATTTGAAGCCTTGTGCTTCCAGTAGAAAGAATTATTTAGAGATTATCAATATTTTTGTATAAAGAAATACTTGAAGTCTGAAAAGGTTAACAAAGAAAACTTTACGAAAGAAATTAGGAATTAGTTTCCCCAAAGAAATAATATATTTACAACTCGCAAAATAAACTAATTATAATTATCTGCTTTCTTTCCACTGGTGAATTGGATTTTGATAGAGCATAATTCCATAATACTCTTCTTTTTTCTCTTTTGACATCATTTACCCATTGCAGACAAATATGAATGGCCGCTGTAGCATTGTTTATCTTCCAGGTCTTTTATATTTTATCAGTTGGTATATAACTATTACCCAAGCAACGGTCTCTATTCCATACAGTACACTGTGCTTATAGCATAATTTTTATGAAAAGGGCGCATCTATGTGATTGCATAGCTGAAAGGATATAGCTGTCTCGGACTCCGCGAACTTTTTATTTGCTCTGTCTCTTGCTTTTCGTGTTAAAAGCCTCACATAACTTCCCCTCCCACTCACTTTAATCTTTCTCTTACAACAGCTAGATATGACAACAGTCCTCCTCCCCACTCTTACTATCTTATTGGTTTCCAATTTGGGCACAAGTCCAGAAATTTCGGGGTAGAGGGTAAGTCAATTACATCGACCCCAGTGCTTGATCCCAAAAGAATGAAAGACAAAGTCGACCATGGCAGAATTCAAACTCAGAACGTAAAGACGGACAAAACGTTGAGCCCGGCGTACTAACAATTATTTATTATAACTCACCGCCCTTATTCTCACTGTCTTATTTTTATGTTATTTTAGGGCAAAGTATCGAGAGAATGCCTGTCATCACTTCCTCTATCTCATTCTCCTCCACCCCTCCTTCTTTCTCCCTCTTTCCTTCCCTCTCTCTCTCATTCACTCTCAAATGTTCAACGTCATGCCTTTCCATTTGTTGTTTCTTACTGTTCCTCTTTTCCCTCGTCCACACAAGAAGAGAGAGAAAAAAAGGAGGGATAGATAAATAGATATGTGATATACAAGTAGGTGTTGTTGTTCTTCTTATTATTATTCCTTGGTCATCTCTGAGTATGCAGACTTATAGTCAAAGATATTCCAGCTGTTACCATCTCATCATTTTTTATCACGGTGATGTCTATCTCTGACCACATCATCTGATATATTCTTCTTCTGTAGAAAAGTAGTCAATAGAAATCCTAAAAAGTGTACCCAATGTAATCAAAGGACACACAAAGAAGGTGTAACTGGGATTAAGGGTAAATTAACAAAGAAGGAAGATTTCAGATGCAGACGGTACACTGGAGTAATATGCACTAAAAGTGCTCAGGAAACAGATCCTGCCAAATGCTCAGACGGCTTCTTAGAAGTAGTTAACTCTTGCTACCTAAGTGACCAAATTAGTGGCGGGAGTCGATGTACTGAAACTGTAATAGCTAGAATATGAAAGGGTTGGAGAATATTCAGAGACAACAAAAGGCTTATCTACAAGATCAAGAGTAGATTTGGGGAAGATTGCATAATGCTTGTGTGCAAATAAACATTGTACACTACATGGCAGCGAGACGTGGACCTTGAATACGGAAGACATGCGAAGATTTGAAGGAAATGAAGTGAGTATGCTTTGCTGGATGTGCCATGCAATCGGTTCATAAACGAGAAAGTATAAGTGAACTGAGAGACAAACTGGGTATAAGAGGAATTAGCTGTAGTATGCAAGGGAGACTGTACTGTTTTAGACAAATATGTGAATGGAGGATGACGGCTGAATAGTGTCGATAGGAAGAGTGCATGCTTGCACAGAAAGTCAGGTCTTCTGCTATCCCATGTATCACTGATCGACAGTCACTAATCATCTTCATCAGATATCTTGCGATCATTTTTCGCCACTGTAGTGACGCCTAATACCAGTCGCCATTTTGGAAAGTTCGTCCACGCATGCGCAGGGACATGTTTTCCGGAAGGCAAGCAGGAAGTCCCTCATGCGCATGCGTGGTCATCCTATATCAAAGCGTTCCCGCCTTTTCTCGACCTCTTAGCGTTGCACCTTCGAAGACACCAGATTACTAAGAGCCGCTCCGTAACTCTACCTTTGAGTTAACGCAAACTACTTTGGAGGCTGAAGAATGACTTAATCAACCAGCGTCAACACCGTCTTCACACCAACCATAACGGGCAACTTGGCAATTCCGTTACCCGAGATGTAGGCTGAGCACCTCATAATAAATATCTGTTACGCTTGTAATACTTCGACCGTGCGAACCAAAGGAGATCGCGACGTAGATGGGAAAAGGCTCCTTTTTACCACGTCGAACACAAAAATAAAGATATATCTAATAGAAGAAGGCTCCTCGTAAGAGAATACGAGCCATAGTGCCAGTAATAAGAACTTAGGACAACTCAACCGTTAGATATATAATGAGAATAAATTTATTAACAAAGTGAAACTGTTTGTGTCTGTGTGTGCATGCATGCGACATATAAAATTAACACAGTAGATAAATCAGGCCTTTTAATACAAGAGAAGGTATACAACAATGTGAAGTGACGGACAGTATTATAAGCAATAGTGTGTGTACAATATGTGAGTGTACAAGTGTGTGTGCGAGAGAAACACAGAACATAGTAAAAGTGTCTGTAACATAGACTGTGTAACGTCTTAAAACACTGAAATAGAGAAAACCAGATCGTATTAAAGTTACACAAGGAGATAGAATGTTCATACGCAGGAAGTTGTGGTCAAGGAGCAGAGCTGTAGTATCACACTGTGTGTGTGTAGAGCGTCGAATGCTGACCTGTGTTACCTGGTACGGAATATTCTCTCTGGTTAGTTCTGACTGTTGTTCGTGAGTGGATACTCCACTCAACAGCGTCGATAAAACCTGGTTTGTTGATATTGGTGTGTCCCTGGTGGTGGGGTTGCTGGCGCACGACATTGTGGTAGACAGTACATTGGTGGTGAAGACGTCGGCGCTAGAACTGGCTGTAGCTGGGTTCTGCATGTGTGTGGTCAACGACCAGACCTGTGAGAGATCTGAAACCGCAACAAACTGGCGCGGGTTAAAGCAGGTTGTTTATAGGTACAAGGAGGCTCCAGAGAGATCAGAAAAACACTATCTCACGTGACCTTATTAGATGGCCACGATTGGTCGGTTTGCACCCTGGTGCGAACAGGACTGGAAACAATTGCCGCGCAAATAAGAGTCAGTCAGGTGATGGACAACCGCCGGGTCCAAGGGAAAGAGCTGTTACCTGCTACGTTCGCATTTGTAAATAACGGAGAGAGGTGGTTTCACTACACGCTGTTATTCCATTTATCCAGCGTGTTCGTTTTTATTGAAGAGAATTGATTTGTACAGGATAGTGTTACCCAATGATGGTGGCCCTATCACCAATACCACTTTCGCCATATGTTTTCTGTGGTCTTCGTTTTTCACAAGTACCATTCACTTCAAGCATTCGGAACTTAGCAAGAA
>NC_068984.1:106291712-106320750 GCF_001194135.2 Octopus bimaculoides | reverse complement strand
CAGAGAGAGAGAGAGGGAGAGACCAGGGTTAGGCTGGTCAAGGATAGAACACGAGGGAGAAAGATATTCTTTTTGGATTTTGGGTAACGTAATTTAATGAAACAGCAAATGCTGATAACAGTGAAATAGAATTGAAAGATCTTGGAATTTTCAGTCAGCCAATCTGTGACAAAATTAGAGAAATAAATAAGTGACGATCTGACAAAATTGAATAAATGAATAAGTGACGATAGTAAATGCGCGTGAAAGGAACTTACGTTTGTTTTTAAAACATAACAGCGTGGAAGACGAAACTATGTTTAAACTATGTTTACATAGGTAATGAAATAGATAGAATAATGAAAAGAACTAATAAGGGGATTATGATCTGTGCAGAGAGGTGTTAGATGCTACATATTCAACCTGGAATGATCGAAGAAGAAGACACACTACAGCACCTGAATACGTACTTGATATGTAAAAAAAATAGCCCAAATGTTGAATTTCTAACATAGACTTTCAGTACATATCATATTACGCTGTTTCATCTGAAAGTTTCCATTAATTGTATAGCATGAACTCCTTTCCTGTTGATGTAATATATAGATTATGTTCCAACATATAAAACAACCTTCCTTGTTACAGATCCTTCATGCACAACTTTTCTTTCCTACACCCATAATAATTCCACTGCACTGTCTTAGACAAATATGTGAGTGGAGGATGACAGCTGAATTGTGTCAATAGGAAGAGTCGGGTCTTCTGCTATAACTGTGTATCACCGGTCAACAATCACTTATCATCTCCTTCATCAGATACAGCCACAGCAAAACAAATAGGTTCTTGGTACAGTTCCTAATTTCTGTTGTATTCATCAGTAAATGCTGTCTACAGTACATTCACATTTTATCTGTTGACATAAATCAGAATTATTAGTTAATATTTACTCCCAAACTATATTCAAATTCAGAAACACTATTGGAGTTCTAACTTCATTGTCTTTGGATACAAAAATAAAACAGCAGTATGAAAGGTTGAGGCTTATAAAGATTTGTATGAGTTCCAATGTGTTCTTAGGTTATGTATTGACAAACAAATACCCATGTTATTCACTGTGTGAAGGGAAAAACATGTAATTCCCTGTTTATTTTTCATTTCATAGGGCACCAGTTTTCTCAGATAATGAGGATGATTCTGAGTGTCAAAGACTGATGCTTCAAAAGCCACCTCCTGTCATTCAGTTTCCAAAAGAGAAAGCATCTCAACCTCACTTTTCTTCTCCAGAGCCAAGTAGATATCTGCAGCCAACTGACATTCACAATATGCCAAAAGAAAGAAGTGCATATGTAGTTCCTCTCAACTTGTCGGGGGAAAAATCTGAACAGTTGTTGCATGGTAAGTCGATATTATCCCATCGGTATACTTTAGGGTATGTGGAAAGTGGTTTCAAATTTATTTGTAAACAGAAAATAAAACATTTTGGGATCATTCCATGGAGTGCTATGTTTGAAGTGTATGCTTTCACCCTGATACATAATTACAGCGCTTAAGAAATAACTGGCAGGTAAATGAGGGTAGAGTCACAAGACAAAAGACACTTTCAAGAATTTTATCAATTCAACCTATCTTGTTTCAAAAGGATTACTTAAAAACAATAAATCGTATAATTCATCCTAACTGATCTGTTGATATTTGTGTGAGGATATCATAAGTTTTAGCCTCAGATAGCCATAGCGTCTCTATGTTGGACATTTTCTCTTTTGGATGAAGAGGTACAAAATCTTTGCTTGTATTAGCATGAGGAATATAATACTGTAATATTAACTTTGGTGTCTTTTACCATTCTAGAGGCCCTCGGGGCACTGAAACACGGTGCCACTTCCCTGTTAAATAGGTATCATAATTCCCATTTCTACCCCTAATCATGGCAAACTAGAAAAGGTAAATAAATATTAGTGTTATACTAGACCTTATATAAGGCCACAGATAGTTGATTGTTGGTTCATCGATCTCTCTGATTCCAGAAAGCAAATGTGAAATGAGATTATTATTGATTGCGTATTATTTTCAATATACCTGTAAACTACTAGTGTCATGAGGTATACTCAGCAAGTATTTCGTAACTCTACTCTACCTTTTTTTTTCTATCTTCTATTTCAATTCAGGATCAGCTATTCACTGCAATTGAAAAAATTCAAGAGGAATAGTCCCAGCAAAGGGAAATACTGCAGTCTATACTGCAGTTAATTCAAAATATTCCATCCTCATCCTCCATTTCGGAGACAAGAAATCTCCCCAACACAATTCATTTCCCCTGTCAGAGTCAAGACGATGTTGAGGCTTTGGAAGCTGAATTAAGTGATGGTGCAGTTCAAAACAACAGGGTAAGTTGTACATTTTACATTTTCATGGTTTTACCTGCTGGTTCATTAATAACCTCTCTGCCCTTCTCTAACTGATCTGTCTACTTACATGTAATTATTGCTTCCTTCATTCTTCACATGTGTGTGTTTCCATATCCCACACACACACCAAAGAAACTCACACCCATCATTATGTGCTCATCTTGGTACTCATAACTGCAGATTCAGTTTGTTCTGAAAGTATAATAATTAAAAATATTTAAGCGCATCAACCTGATATTCAGTTGAAAAGATTATTTGATTAAGGTCCCAGCAGGAACCTCAGAAAGTAACATGGTGCTTGTATACTGTGGTTTGCTAGTTCTGTTTTACTGGTAAAATAAGGTAAGTCAACCAATAGCAGTTGGACATCATATGCATAAACAATTTGGCAAGTGGGCATCATATACATAAACAATTTGCAAAACTTGATCCTATTTGTATGTTGTCGCTGTTTGTCAGAAAATAGCCTAGATGCTAAAATTGACGTTGTGCGCCATATATAATTTCGGGGCTCTTATATTTGCCAACCCAAATTTATAATTCTGTCATTAAAACAAAAAGAAAAATGTTCTACTTAAACCAGTAGTCTGAATTCATATTTGCAATGTTTCCATGTCAGGTTGGTTGCCTGTACAGGCGGCCAACACTGGCATGGAAAATAAGTAGTGTGAATAGTTTTGTTTTATCAAAAGGTTGTCCTTGGAAACCCTTGAATTTTTTGTGGAGTGGTCGTAATGGTCCTTCAATCTAGCTTGAAAATACCTTGAATTTTCTTTTTTAAAACCTGCAGGAATCCTGTTAATTGCTTTTGATGTTTAACACTTTGCTTTACATTTGAGTATATATTTTATCTTTGCTCATAGTGTATTGAAAATGACTGCATTTTTTAATTTTGATTTGCAGTCATTAGACTGAAAATGACCCTGCGTTGGGGGTATATGATGATATTAGTATTCACTTTGAGTACTGTTTTAGCCAGACTGGGTGTGGTGGGGTTGTACTAGCTTTGGTAGGTTCTGACCTAAAACAGTAGTGAATTTCTATGAATGTGAAGCTTTCAGTTTGTATCTGTTTTCAACTGTAGAGTTAGTCAAATCCATGCAATTTATGCTAGTGGATTTTTCCCTTTGTGAATAAAACATAAGTAAATGGATGTGAGTGCATTTGTTATTCTCACATTGAGAACTACTTTTAAGTAACATAATTAATTAATTTCAGGGGCTGTTCGCAAGACTATGAAAAATGCAACTGAAGCAAGGGTTGAGTTGGTGACTCGAGAATGGCTTCGGACTGCCAGTGACAGAAATGGTGGCTGAAGGAGAAGAAAAAGAATTTCGACAAGTCGGCTCTTAACAATGAATCTGTCACAGATCTCAGGTCTGCACAAACTGAAAATTAAGATAATCCATTTACGGGTTACCTCAATTTTTTAAGGTAATCCATTTTAGCAACGCACTGGTAACAATATGCTGAATAGCTTTGCATACATGGTTTTGTCTTCCATTTAAATTACTCATTCACAAGGTTAGTAAGTAATATTCCTATCTGTGGTTTCAAATACAATTTTGTTGATGATATCTCTCGCATTTAATGTGTTTTTTCTTATTTCTGCACATTCTAAATATATCTTTTTTTAACAAATCTCCCAAATTTCAAGTCATAAAATCGAACCCTAAAATGAATACCGTTACTCTTTATTTACTGGTCTTTATGTGCAGATATGAATGATTGCTGGACTTTGTCACAAATAGCCACAGCTGTATAAGTGACCTTAACACCAATGAAATAAATATCTTAGTTTTACAGTGTATATTGGCCAGTATATTTTGTCTTCATTTTTATTAACTTTTATATGTTGTGATTTACTTTTGTTGTGTTGTAAATAGCCATTTTTCAAAGTTATAGTTTATAAAATAAATGATGCTTGCAAAGAAAAATGAGTTGTTCATTTTTTTTTTTTCTGGCAATTTCTACATGATTTTTCAGATATTCCCATACACATACCATGTAAACTGATGCTCATACATTTACATCTTCAAAAATTTAATATTGTTTCTGTCCTCATTGGCTGTAGATTGAAACAATTTTACATTTTCATTTTCAAATGCTGGGTGGGTGAGGCTGGAATCAGAGAAATTTGTGCCGAGGATCAGGTGTAATGCTATGAAGAACATAAAGTATGACCAATGTCGAACCCGTAAAAATGTGTAATCATACATTAATTAGTCTATCCTTGAATGTATTTTGGAGCCAGATCAGGCATTTGGCAAAATCAGCTTCAGCCGATATTGAAACTTCTCAAATTGAAAAACCATGCATCAGCCCAACCTCATTTTCATATCGGACCAATGTTACTTTGATGTGAATATGACATAACCCAATGTAAAAGACCAAAATCTCACACCAGCCCAACATCTGGGAAAATGTCGACCCGATGTTGCACTGTGTTGCAAAATGAGATTGGGCCAAAATCAAACTGACACAATTTCCGATGTAGAGCCGATATAGATAACAACATCGGTTTGATATCAGCCCGATATGGTTTTGCTGGCTGAAAAGGTGTCACCTAATGGGCCTGAACCCAGAACCATTTGGCTGAGAAGCAAGCTTTTTATTACACATCCACAAGGCGGCGAGTTGGCATAATTGTTAGCATGCCAGGCAAAATGCTTAGCGGTATTTCGTCTGTCTGCCCGTTGCGGGTTCAAATTCCATCGAGGTCGACTATGCCGTTTATCCTTTCGGGGTCGATAAAATAAGTACCAGTTGAGTACTGACGTCGATGTAATCAATCAACCCCTATCCCCAAAATTTCAGGCCTTGTGCCTTTAGTAGAAAGGATAATTAGCATTACTGTAATTATAGAAACCAAAGGAGTAGAATATCAATACTGAAACATAGAAGTAAACAAAATTATTATTTCTAACACATTACTTTCATTATTTTTGTTCAAAGCTTTGTGAGTGGAATTGATTGATGGAAACTAAAAGCCCGCGAGATAGATAGATAGAGAGAGAGAGAGAGAGAGAGAGAGGTCACCACTACCACTTGACAACCGGTGCTGATTTGTTTATGTCTCCGTAACTTAGCCGTTCTACAGAATGCGCCGATAGAATAAGTACTAGGTTAAAAAAAAAAAAAAATCAGTAAGTACTTGGGTTCAATTTGTTCGACTAAAACACATTACAGTGGTGCCCCAGAATGGTTGTCCAATGACTGAAACAAGTGCAAAAGATATTCTCCAGTAGTACAGAAACTATGTCGTATTACTTTTCTCTCGTTGCATACTGAGACCAACATTACGTTTCACTTCTCCTGGCAAATCAAAGGAAGTAACAGTAATATACTGATCGATTTAATAAGACTTTATTCTTCCTTTCTGTATGTAGATAAAACATAATATAAAATATTTTACGACAGATGTTATGGTATAATATTTATACGGAACTAATTTTCTATAACACCGACCGGCCATGTGTCTGTGATACAAACAAGTGTTTTAATTCGTACAGCTGATTTCCTCTGCTGCATTCGGTTTAACTTGGTTTTGTTTACTTCCGCAGATTTGTCCACAATGCAGGTATATTATCCCAATTTTTTAAAAATTCTTATTACAATTGTATCTTTTTGTCTTTTTTCTGAAACCGTATCAACTTTTTATTTCAAACTATATATGTTACTGACTAACCAAACACTTGCTCCTAAAACTGACTAAACATGAACAGGCTCCCTTGAAAAACATTATTTTGTGTATATTTTCTTAGTCTTACATTTCTAACTATTCTTAATTCACACATTGTATGATAGGTATTCTAGTTAGAAATTGATACCCGGACTTCAATTAGGTTGACAAACATTTATTTACAGCACCGCTAACACATTTATACAAGTTACAAGTGTTCCTACTTCACAGACATAAAAATCGACAAAATCAACAAATCTTCATAATAATTAACTGGAAATCGGAATTTATTTATACTGAAGTGGCGCTGGAACAACGTAAAAGTCTTCAATATCTTATTTTTATCGACCTCACTTGATATAATATTTATTCAGTTGGAACCGAAAGAAAATTATTCTGAGGTAGTCTATTCGATAACTCCAAATAAAGACATCTTATTAGCATAGTATTATTTCAAATTATACTATAATGTCCAACAATATCTGGTTTCACTAAACTCTTCCAGGGAAATTTATGTACCATTACTTTACTCGAAAGATAAACAGAATCATTGTTTTTGTTTATTTTATATTTTAAATTTATATATTGTAACCTTTCCACGTGTCTCTTCTGTAGTAAGCCGTATTATACACACTGCGCATTCGAAAATTCCATGCAAAGAGATAGAGAGAAATTCTATAGGGAAAGTTAGTCTGTGTAAAAGTAATTGATAAAAATGTTTTCAGAGTCCCATCTAGACAATGGGATTCAGTTTCTCAACTCATTTTCTCTCAATTTTTATAAAGATGACTACCATAAACATTGTCCACTCATCAAGCAAACACCCGAGCTATGAAACCACCAGCATAGTAGCATATACTCCCTCAAACGATAAAGCATTATCTAAAAAGCAAAAGAGGACCCCTGTCGTACAACTTAAGATTTCATAACCAATGGCTGTTCTTACTTCATCTCGAACCTTCCTCAAAACTTATTGCTGATGTTCAAATATTATGCAGCAATAGACAAAGACATAGGCATAACTGTGTCGTTAAAAGTTTACTTTAATCCCCAAGTGTTTCTTGGTTCAGTTCCACTCTGCAGCTTCTTATTCAAGTATCTTTTTCTGTTGTCAGATGATTTCACCTTCTACCACTGCAGATGATACTACCCTTTACCCCTGTAAATGATGCCATCTTTCACCTCTGCTGATATTACCACCCTTTACTTCTGCAGATGATACCACCTGTCACCCCTACAGATGGGACTGCTCTTCATACTTGCAGATGATACCACCCTTCACCTCTACAGATGTCACCTTCACTCCCAACAGATGATACTTTCTTTCACCCCCTGCAAACAATATCACCCTTTACCCTTACAGGTGATATCACCCTTCACCCCTACACACGATGCCACCCTACATTCTTTGCAAACCCCACCATTGAATAACCATCTACAAACAAACTTAGTCATCTCACACTAAGTCTGCTCCAATTCCATGAAGAGAGGCCTCAGAAAACACCATGACCCTCTCGATCGCCACATGAATCTATACACAATTAGAATCCTCTGAATTGCTATAATTGCTAGGCGTTATCTGTGAAGACGTCCTCCAAACTGATACCCTTAACATAGCTGAGACTGGCTTTTTCTTTGGATTCAGAAAATACTTCAGCACCCAACTTCAATTGAGTAATGCCTCACACCACTGCATTTGGTATAGTGCTTCTACTGCTACTACTACTACTACACCCTCAGACATTTTGGACTACATACATTGACCCTTTGACTGCTTAGTATAAAGCTGTTCTTCCACCTCCGACCAACAGACATGTTCTTTCTATCTTTTTTGATGCTCTTTTAAAATCCCGTACTCTTTGGAACTTGCTGATTTTGTTCCACTCCACTCATACATTCTCGACTCATTCATATCTCCTTTCAACTACTTGTTCCTTCTTCCCCAGAATGTCATCCCTCTCATATTCCAGCTTTGCATGTCTTTCCTGCAGAACAAAGTCCACAATTCTTGCAGGCTCTCTGAGACTATTGAGGCTGATGCCATTAATGATTTGCAAATCAAATCAACACGTACAGTGAAGACATGAGCGGCAAGGGGGTTTTAGGTCACAGCCTTTGTTCAGCAGGAAAATAATATCAATTGTTTTCTACAGTAGGCTCAAGGCCTGAAATTTGGTGGGAGGGGGAAAAGCAATTACATTGACACTCCTCCATGTTCAACTGGTATTTATTTGTCAACCTTGATGAAAGACAAAGTTGACCTTCGCAGAATTTGAAACCAGATTGCAAAGCCTAAAGAAATGCTGCTAGGCACAAGCATGGCTGTATGGTAAGAAGTTTGCTTCCCAACCACATGGTTTCGGGTTCAGTCCTACTGTGTGGTACTTTGGGGAAGTGTCTTCTACTATAGCCTTGGCCTACCAAAGTCTTGTGAGTGGATTTGACAGAAGTTCAACTGAAAGAAGCCCATTGTATATTATATATGTGTGTGTCATCCACCACCACTTGACAATTGGTATCAGTGTGTTTACATCCCCATAATTTAGCAGTTCGTTCAGCAAAAGAGGTCAATGCCATAAGTACCAGGCTTAAAAAAGAAAATGAGTACTGGGATCAGTTAGTTCAACTAAAATTTTTCCAAACAGTACTCCAGCATGGCCATACTCTAATGAGTAAAACAAGTAAAAGGTAGGCACGTGATCTAACTTGCTCACATGTCTGCTAGATTAACACAAGGCTACAAATTTGTAGGGGCTGATATATTTAATTCAATCTAATCCACTACATGACTGTAGTGAAATGAAGGATAAAAACAAACTAGAATAAGATGTTAACTCAAAATGCCAAGGGTTGTAATTAAATACTATTGAGTAATCATCATTGTTTAACATCTGTCTTCCATGCTTACATGGAAATGACAGTTCATAGAATCTGATGAGCTGCAGGACTGTGTACTGTGTTGAGCTCTAACGTTTGCTTTGGCATGGTTTCCACAGCTGGGTGTGTTTCCTAACACTGACCACTTTACAGTGTGCTGAGTGCTTTTTGCATGGCACCAGCACTAGTGAGGTCACCAAATAACTCACAAGACATTACTCAACTAAGTGGAGGTGTAGTATTGAGAGAGGTACTTTAATTTCAGGTGATGTGAGGTTAAAGTATGATAGAGGGACTGAAACGGGTATCTTGCAGTAGCAGAGATGCATAACTACTCCAGCTGGAAAGAGAAAAGAAATGGCAAGGATTAGATGTCAGGGCATAGTAAAATAACAGATATACCTGCTATTTTTACTTCTTTGTCTAAAGTAATTGTTTGTTAGTTTTAATGATGAGTATTCAGTTGTTTGACCAACTGAATGACCTCTCCATTGAATTATTATGTTTTGCATTCCACAGGATGTCCTATAAATCTCCTCACCAAGCACGCTTGGAGAGGTTACCAATTTAGTCACCAATCACATAACCATGCAACAGGTTGTACTGGGTTACATGTTACTAATAGTGTTTGAGAGCGATCTGACATAAGAGACATATGTAATGTTAATGTAAATTTAGGGTAGAAACACTGTTTTATAAGTATGACATAGCTGGGTCAATAAATTACTGGTATAGCCCATCGAATGGGCTTCGAAACAGTTTCCATCTCCCCACTTACACAGATACAGATTGGCTGAACTTGGAGCTAAGGTAAATGCCCTTTACCCACAATGGCATTCAGTGAGAAGCATGACAGTGAAGTAAACTTCTTAACCTGTTATTCTGTTAAATGTAATGCTTATTTATTCACATTTTTTAAAAATTAATTAGGCATTATCTTATAACTTTAAGATTTCAATGATGTGTTTTATGACTTTCAAAATTAATTGAAATAACGAAATCCAATGATGTGATTGTTTATTTTTGAATGATATTGTAGGATAGGTATGACGTTGGAACTGCCCAACTTGAACATAAAAAAGAAACAGTATTTTGGCTAAATATGGCCAGTGTAAATGCTAAAGGGTTAGCCAGCCAGCCGCATCAACTTGTGTAATTAGAAGCCAATGACAGAACTTTATGGATCACTTTATGCATCATCTTTATGTAAGGGGAACACACTAAGCAATGTAGATTTAGACACCCATAAAAAGATGGGAGGGATATGGCTAAAATTGCTTTTATTATAGGTCTGTTCATTTGTGGCTGCCGTATGGCTTAATAGTTACTAAACTAACTGTTTCTTCACTACAATCCTGTGATACTGCCTTTCTTTAAATTAATTTTTTAAATGATGAAGAATTTAGTAAATCAACTTTGTCATTAAGCTGATGTTCAGAACATAAATTAATGTAAAATAGGCGCAGGAGTGGCTGTGTGGTAAGTAGCTTGCTTACCAACCAGATGGTTCTGGGTTCAGTCCCACTGCGTAGCACCTTCGGCAAGTGTCTTCTACTATAGACTCGGGCCGACCAAAGTCTTGTGAGTGGATTTGGTAGACAGAAACTGAAAGAAGCCTGTCGTATATATATATATATATATATGTGTATGTGTGTGTATATGTTTGTGTGTCTGTTTGTCCCCCCAACTTCGCTTGACAACTGATGCTGGTGTGTTTACATCCCCGTAACTTAGCGGTTCGGCAAAAGAGACCGGTAGAATAAGTACTAGGCTTCTAAAGAATAAGTCCTAGGCTTCTAAAGAATAAGTCCTGGGATCAATTTGCTCGACTAAAGGTGGTGCTCCAGCATGGCCGCAGTCAAATGACTGAAACAAGTAAAAAAAAAAAGAGTATTGATGAGAAGTTTTGATTTAGATCACTTTGACCCATTTGTTACTATATTTCTGCTGAACTATACAAACTGTTTCAATTAATTTTGAAAGTAATAAAGTATTTAGTAAAATAACTTTGTCATTATTATATCGATGTTAAGAACATAAATTAACATGGAATTTTGATGGAAGGGTTTAATTTAAATCTTTGTAAAACTGGAAGTTCATATCATAAAACCAAGAGCAGTCTCCAGCAGGCTGGTGTCAAAAGGGTTAAGACATGAACTTTCTATCATAGAACAAAGAGTAGTCTCAAGAGGGTTGGCATCAAAAGGAATAATAGTTAAAAGCTTGCATTGGATTTGTATATTTCAGGAATAGCAACAACAATTGTATTAGTTTTATGTTTCTGTGCACCTATTTATAGATTCTTTGGAATGGAACTGGTTTCTGAACTTACAATGTGTTGAGAATATTTAATTTACGCCTCTCTCTCTCTCTCTCTCCAGTCTGTTCTTAAATTTATATCCTTGACAATCACAATGGAAGGCTTGTACAAAATTGGATTCTAATGTGTGAACTCTGTGAGCCATTTTTTCCCCCCTAGCACCTAGAAATTTTTCTTGCTACTAATTACTTCGCTATTATCAGAGAGTCTTTAAGTCAAGTTCACAAGAGGAAACAAGCAGAAAAATAAATTATACTCTTAACTGTAACAGGTGTTGAACTCAGAGCCATGAAATTGGTATTCTGGAACTGAGAATCCAAAATATTCTGCATCGTGAAACTCCTATAACTTTTCTCACAGTTGGTTGACTTAGTGGAATAAATTAATGACAGTTCAGATTCCTCTCTTATGCACCAAACATGGTACAGTAATTTAATCAGGAAACTGAAATAATGTTTGTTAGATAACAATATTCCTTTAAGCTAAACAGTTGTCCAGAACAAACAAAGTTTTCACTCCTACATATGGTTTTCAAAAATATTTAACCTCCTACTTTCTTAGCTACATTTTTCTCTACATAAGAATTTATATATATATATGTTGTTGTACTTGGGGATGATCATATTGCCAGTTTACCCAATAAAAACACACGCACTGTATATTTGGTGTTAATTTGCTTCACATATATATATATATATAGCATAGAACAGTTTATCCTACAGCAAGATACCTTTCCTACAATTGTCTACACAGCTGTAAAATATGAATAGAAACTTTTTTTTTTATATTTTGTTTAATAATTTGCTAATTACACAAACTGTATCTAGCTGTTTATGTTCCTTTTTTTTGTGTGATGACGACCATAAGATTTAAACCTATATCCTTACAGTCAATAGTTAAGTACCACAATCTTATAGTTATTGTAGATATACTACAAGAAATTTTCAACACATTTGTTTCCAGTCCTATGAATTTTATGAGTTTCCTCCTTTAAACATCTATCTATCTATCTATTTATCTATCTTTCTATCTATCTATCTATCTTTCTATCTATCTATCTTTCTATCTATCTATCTATCTATCTATCTATCTATCTATCTATCTATCTAAAACCTGCCTGACTGCTTATCCATCCATCCATCTATCGATCTAGTGCCATGAAAAATACCCCAGTACATGTTGTAAAGTGGTTGGTATTAGGAAGGGTATCCAGCCATAAAAAATCATACCAAAGCTGACACTGGAGTTCAACTCAGTCTTCTAGTTCATTAGGTCCTATCAAACCATCTTACCCATGCCAGTATGTAACATGGACATTAAGTGGTGATTAATATGTATATGCATATACATATATTCGGCATCAGCATTGATATCGATACTCTTCCTAGATATTAGAGGAGTGTTACAGCTTAGTAACAGGAGAGTGGCTACATGACTTTCTGAAAGATAGAAATCAGGTACTAATAGCCAGCTGGGTCACCTCCATGGAAATGCAGATTGTGTGTGTGTCCCATAGGACATTGTTTTGGAGCCACTACTGTTTCTAGTGGTCCTCATAGATACACCCTTATCTACACAGAGCTGTTCTCGCAAGCTATGCAGATGACTACTGTTTCTAGTGGTCCTCATAGATACGCCCTTATCTACACAGAGCTGTTCTCGCAAGCTATGCAGATGACAAATAAGTCTCACAGGTACTACAAAACCCTGACTATGCCATGCACCTGCAACAAGTGTTAGACACAATACACAAGTGGGCTGAAAGTGGACGTATTTTTAGAACTTTTGGAACAAGATAGCAGGAAATCATGATGGTCCTTTGGAGGACATTTGTCGTAAGTCATCTTGACTATTGCTCCCAACTATGGCCACCACAGTGTGAAATTAATAACAGAACTTGAAGCAGTCCAGAAAAGCTACACAAAAATAGATAGCCCTAATGTAACAAATAAGCTTCTGGGAAAGACTCAGAAGGTTCAAACTTCATTTCTCTGGAATGAAGGCAGGAAAGATATGTTCCAGTATACATCTTGAAGATCCTGGAAGGACTTGTCCCAAACTTTGGTGTGGAAAGTTATACAAACACCAGAGCAGAGCCCCATTGCATAGTACCTAAAATCCCTCTTCTACCATCAGAATATAGGACCAGATATTACAATGGTTTGGGATTCCAAGGCCCACAACTCTTGAATACCCTCCCAAAGAATCTGTGAGATCTACATAGTATGGATGTCGATGTCTTCAAAACTAAACTGGATTTCCTACTGTCAAGAATCCCAGATGAGTCAACTTCATGGGAGAAAGTAGGAATAAGAGCAACAGTTTCAAACTCACTCATTTACTAAATACCAACTGTTAGATGAGGATTAATGAAGGAGTAGCAATACCAGTTGATGGTGCTCTAATATGGCCATAACCCTTGAGCTGAAACTAGTAGTATGTGTATGTGAGAGAGAGAAAGAGATGTTGTCTGATAATAAATACAGGGCAATAAAGTGCAGGGCTTGAACTATTGTAAAAAGATATTAAATATGATATCTTGGACATGCAATATAAAATATAAATATGAAACGACTGATGTGGATAAAGCATTGAACTTCTAACTGATCTCGAGTTCAAAATTTCTGAATGCATTTTTTTGTTTTTGTTTATATGCTGGATATCTAATTCTATATACCTCCATCCACTTATTATCCAGTAATATGAGTTATGTCTTCTGAAATTATTATGTACAACAGATTAGCATTTCTGTTACCTTGGTGACCAAGTCAGCAGTTGACAAGGATGCTCAGAGAGCTGCTACCTTTGTTGGTAGCAAAGGGTCTCTTCCTCAGAGTGAAAGGCAGATTATATTGGGTCATCCCATAAAGAAAAGTCGGTGGGGGAGAGGATAAACTACCTGCATCAATTTGCTGCAAAAGCAGGTAGTAATTTTACCTTGTCCATATACTTAGTGCAAGATTTGAAGAGTGCAGTTCAATTTTAACAGTTATTTTTTCAATGTTATAATGGAAGTGATAAAGGAGCATTTGGCATATTTTGCTTTATGAGTTCAATAAAGGCAACAATGTAACAGAAAGTGGTTCCAGAAATTCCGAGCCAGAAACTACAACCTAGAAGACGAGTCTCATCCTGGAAGATCGAAAGAGTTCAACGAGGACGTTCTGTTAATCCTAGTGGAACAAAATTTCACTGTAACTGTTGAAGAACTAGCAGAGAAGCTTGGATTTGGTCATTCAACCATTCATTGACACATGCGTGCCATTGGAAAAGTCAGAAAATTAGGTTAATGGGTTCCTCATAAACTTGCCGAGTCTAATCACACACACAGTGAATGTGTGCTCTTCTTTGCTGTCATGTCTCACGAATGAAACATTTTTGGACTGAATAGTGACTGGTGATGAGAAATGGGTTCTCTATAAAAGTGTCAAGTGCCAAAGACAGTGGGTAGGGAAAGGAGAAACACAGGCACCCCAGGCTATAGGAGGTCTTCACTCACATAAGGTGTTGTTATCTGTTTGGTGGGCTATGAAAGGCTTAGTCCACTTTGAACTTTTAAACCCAAACCAAATGATAACAAAGGAGATCTACTGTGAGCTGCTTGAGTTAGAGCGAGAAGAAAAATGACAATCTTTGGTTTCAAGACAAAAGGTGTTCTTCCATCAGGATAATGATTGGCCACATTCAGCAAGGATGACATTCCAAAGACTGGAGCAGTTTGAATGGGAAACACTGCCCCACCTGTCATATTTATCAGACATTGTCCCATCTGATTATCATTTATTCTGCAGTCTTCAAAATCATTTGGATGGAAAAAATATGAATTCTGTAGACGAGGTCAGAACAGTACTGGGGAAGTATTTTTCATCACAGACAAGTGAATTTGGCAAGAGGGACCTTGCAAGTCTACCAGATAGATGGAAGAGCATTGTAAAAAATGAAAGAGAGTATATTTTAGATTAAAAAAGAACTTTGTTTATCTTAATTTTGAAAAATAAAAGACCGCATTATTTATTGGGATGACCCTGTGTACGTACAGCTATGCTACACAGCAGTGATGCATGGGCTGTGACTACAGAGGACATGTGAAGGCCTGAAAAAAATGAAGCTAGTAAGCTCCACTGGGTGTGAAATGTCAGTGTACACGTACGACAGAGAGTGTCTTAAGAGAAAGATTGGGTATAAGTGACATCAGATATAGGGTACAAGAGTGAAAACTACGCTGGTATAGCCATGTGATATGTGTGATCAAGGATAGCTACATAAACAAGTGCCAGTCTCTAACTGTGGAGGGAATCTGTGGAAGAGGTCGACCCAGGAAGACAGATGAGTTGGTAATGTATGATCTTCAGATATTGAGTCTCATGGAGGCAATGACTAGTGACCAAGACTTTTGGTGATTTGCTGTGCTTGAGAAGACATGTTAAGCTAAGTAAAATCGTAGTTGTGGTTAGTGCCAGTGACACATAAAAGTTACCCATGCTGTTGACTCATTAAAGGCACCTGTTCTGGTGACACATAAAAGGTACTTACACATGACATGTAAAAGCACTCTTGTAGAGTGCATGGCATTAGGAAGGGCATCCAGCCATAGAAACCAAGGCTGAAACAGACTAGAGCCTAGTGCAGCTCTCTGGCTTAACCAGTTTCAGTTAAACTGTCGAACCCATACCAGCATGGAAAACATACACTAAACGATGATGGGGTTGATGATGATAGTAACAACAACGATGATGATTCAGAAGTGGACTTTATTTCTCCGCTGTTTATCATAATGGCTTCTGATTTAAGCACATGACCAGCAATTTTGAGGGGAGTGTTTAGTATATTCCATCAATCTCAGTACTTGTCTACCACTTTATTTTGCTGATCTCCAAATGAATGAAAAGGCAAATTTAACCATGGCGGAATTTGAGCTCAGAACATAAAGTGCTGAAACAAATACTGCAAAGCATTATTTCTGACCCTCAGCCACCTAATGAACATAGAACATGACACTGGCCATGATGCAGGAGATATTTGCTTTTATTTATTGATTTAGATATTGTTTTATTTAAACAGGTAATGTAAATCCACACCAAATGTATCAGTCAATGTAAGACCAATCTCTATTTGTGTAATATACATCTACAGTGTGAATGAATGAAACAAGCTGAATAAGGTAGTGGGGGTGTCTTTGTAAGACTGAAACATAGAAACTATGGAAATACTATCATTAATTGAATCCTACGTCAACCTTGAGCAAGCAAATCTATTCATAGACAAATTACTTAATCCCACTTGTTTAACTCCAACTGATTCTCAGCCTCTTTGTTCTGCTGTATATTCTATCTATTTCTATGTATCTCTGTATCTATCTATCTATCTATCTGTCCATCTCTATGTACCTCTTTGTCTATCTAACTGTCTGTCTGTCTATCTATTTGTCTCTGTCTATTTATCCATCTCTATATACCTCTTTGTCTGCCTCTCTATCAATCTATCTATCAGTCTGTCTGTCTATCTAACTGTCTGCTATTCTGTCTCTCTATCTACCAGGATGTTGTATTCATGATTGCAAGATCATGTTTTTGAGTCCCTAACTGGTAATGAGTTGTATTTGTACAAAAATTTGTGAACTTACAAGTTTTTAATTTAAACTGAATTTAATGTAATACCATATTGGTAGGGTACCAATAAATAGTTTATTATTTTCACTCTCTTTAGTTTTTGGCTGCAAGCCCATTTAGCCCTCTGCAGGAACTAGCTTAAAAGTGCACAGAGTGTGGCTTTTAAGCTTGCATAATAATAAATTAACAAAAAGGAGTCAATTTTTCGATTCCATAATGTTTCCATGAGAATGGCTTTTTAGATTTTTTTTTTTGATAGATTACATAATATAGCAGAATAACCAAACCACTTCATCAGACTTGATTTGAATTATCAAAACACAATTCAATAGGTGTAATTTGATAATTAAAATCACATATTACAAAGTAGTCTGGTTATTTTGTTCTATTGTCTATATATACATAAGAATGAGATTGTGTGTGTAAACCTGCATAACTTCTGAAGTTCACAACTGATTTTCTCCAAACTGGGAACATACATTACTTATGTTCCAGAGATGGTTTTAGACTCTTAAAATTTTTCACATAATGAGTAACAAGCCCTCTGGGAGCAGAAAACACCCTTTCCTTGGTTGTGTGAAGAAGGGAGGTAACCTTTTGCAAAGTAACTTTCAGAAAATGATTATCTCCTTTATATCCATTGGTCAAAACATTATAATTATTTCAAGTGGCTGCGTGAATGAAGAATACTGGCTCCAAAAAAAAAAACAATGTAAGTAAAATTAATAAGCAGCTGCTGCAATAGACAAAATAATGGAAACACCTTAAAATTTCAAGCAAATTTATTTTAATATGGGGTACGACTGCCTTTGGCAGTAATTACACCTTGGATTCTACAAGGTATGAACTCATACAAAGTTTGAATGTTTCCAAAGGAATTTTTGTCCATTCCTCAGCTAAAACAGTCATCAGTTCTTGTAGCGATGATGGTGGAGGATATCGACTCCTTCTTTTTCTAAAATGCACCATAAATGTTCAATAATACTGAGATCTGGCGACTGTAGTGGCCAGATAAGATGTTCGACTTCACTAGAATGTTCCTTGTGCCATTCAGTAACAACTTTCATCATCATATAACATCTGCTTCCCATGCTAGCATGGGTTGGACGATTTGACTAAGGACTGGCAACCCAGATGGCTGCACCAGGCTCCAATCTCATTTGGCAGAGTTTCTACAGCTGGATACAAACCATTCGAAGAGTGTAGTGGGTGCTTTTACGTGCCACTAGCACGAGGGTCAGTCAGGCGGTACTGGCAACAGCCACACTCAAATGTGTTTTTTACGTGCCACCTGCACAGGATCCAGTCCAGCAGCACTGGTAACAACCTCGCTTGAATGTTTTTTTCCCGTGCTGTTAAGGTGACGCTGGTAACAATCACGCTCAAATGGTGCTTTTCTATGTGCCACCGGCACAGAAGTTAGTCAGCTGCTCTAGCAATGATCACATTTGGATGCTGCTCTTATTGCTCCGCTGGCACAGGTGCCAGTCATCGAATTTGCAAATTTGATTCGATTTTGATTTCACTTGCCTCAACAGGTTTTCGCAAGCAGAGTTTAGTGTCCAATGAAGGAAAGGTACACATAAGTGGGCTGGTTACACCCCTGTCAAAGGCGTTCTCCATGTCAACGAAAGCCAGGTACAGAGGTTTATCTTTGGCTATGTATTTCTCCTGCAGCTGTCTTACCAGAAATATAGCATCAGTAGTGCTTTTCCCTGACACGAACCCAAACTGCATCTCATCTAAACTGACTCTCTCCCTAATTAATTGGGCTATGACCCTCTCCATGACCTTCATTACCTCATCCAACAACTTGATACCTCTGTAATTATTTGTATCTGAAATGTTACCTTTACCTTTGTAGCAGTTGACTATGGTGCTGCTACACCAGTCATTGGGTGTGACTCCTTCGTGTATCACCTGGTTAACTATACGGGTGACTAGGCTATAGCTGACACTGCCAGATATTTTGAGCATCTCTGCAGTGATTTCTGATGGGCCGGGGGCTTTCCCCGTCTTCATACTCTTAATTGCTTTATCTACCAAGGTACTGTCAACTCGTATAGCTTGTCCCTCTGTTGGGTCGACATTCGGCAGACTCTCATTCTCCCATTCATTTTCTTTATTGAGCAACCTTTCATAGTGGTGTCTCCAAACCTCTCTCTTTGCAGCCTCGTTTAGTGCAAGTGAACCTATCATCCATGCGAACACATTTCTCTCCTACAATATCACGATTCTCTCTCACATACTGTCTTGCAGCATGAAATACCTCAAGTCTTTGATCCTCACGGCGCAGAACATTGGCAAATTTTTTCTTATCTGCTTCCCCTCTGGCTAAATAACCCTGTCTCCTAGCTTCCCTTCTGTCAGTCTGGTACAATTTCCTGCTACCACCGTTTTTCCAATCCTTCCAAGCCTGTTTCTTTCCTCTAATAGCCCTGTCAACCACATTATTCCACCACCACGTTATTTTGGGTCGAGAGGGGACTTTGCACCATCCACAGATCTGATCAGTGGCCCTCAGCAGATTGTCCCGTAGAAAGCCCCACTTGTCTTCAACATCGTGTGAAGCTGTATCCCTTTCTATTCCGTCAAATGCTTTGAGTAATATGTATCTAAATCTCTGTCCATTTGCAGAATCTTTCAGCATCTAGACCCTTCTCCTCCATGTTGGTCGTCTTCTGGGCATCCACTTAGCCCTGATCCTGAAGTCACTAACTACCAGTTATGTTATGGGGTACATTCTTTGCCTGGGAAGGTTTTGGCATTTATAAGCAGCCATCTTTCCCTTTTTTCTGGCGAGGATGTAGTCAATTTGGTTAGTGTGTCTGCCAGAATGGTAGGTGACTAGGTGACTAGCAGGTTTTCTGAAGTTATTATTGCAAACCATAAGATCATTTGCATCACAGAACTCAAGCAGCCTGGTTCCCTCCTGATTGCAGGAACCAAAACCATAGCCTCCATGTATGCCATGGAAGTCCCCTGTATGTTGTCCAACATGTCCATTGAAACCACCAGCCACAAAGAGAAGGTTCCTGTCATTCACCAAAGAGGTAGTCTGCAAGAGGGTGTCATAAAATCGGTTTCTTTTTCCATTGGGTAGCCCCAGCTGAGGGGCATAGGCCAAGATAATGGTTACTAACCCATGATGAAGCACTAATCTAATCTTAAGTATTCTGTTGCATACTCTGACTACCTCAATTACCTTATCCACCCATTTCTTCACAAGAAGTATACCCATGCCCCCAACCCCATCAGTGTTCCTTGCCCAGAAAATCTTATACTTGTGTTTTTTGCCTGTGAGGAACCTAGCGGAACTTCCTTTCCACCTTACTTCTTGGAGGCAGCACATATCGACACATCTCCATTCAAGCATCTCAATAATCTCACCAGAACTATCTTTCAGTGTGCCGATGTTGAGAGTGCCAACCCTGAGGGTGTGGGAGGTATGGGCCCGTGAGACCCTGGGACAGGGGACAACAGTGTCATGTACCTGAAAAGAAAGCTTGCATTTGGCAGAATTCATAAACAAACAATAGCCTTCAATTGAACCTGCATACACTACACCATCATATTTTTGCACTATGTGATCACTACCTTACATAGGAGATAAACCCTAAGTAGGGGTGGGGATGGCATAAAGCCTTTAGAAGTGTTCATGGGAGACAACCAAAGGATTACAGAGGATAGGAACTTCCAGTACAGGTGGAGGGTTGGGAGGGCAGGCGTACCACGAACTAGCACATTTAGACGAGAGCATCTTCTGGATACATATTCTTTCCGTGGAGGTATTAAAAAAATCGAGTAGGGGAATCCGATTGCGTGCGCTAGTTTATATAGGGTAGTGGTGCTGGTGGAGGAAGTCTTGGCAAAGCGAGTGGTAATCAAAAGAGAGACAGACAGACAGAGTGAGGCCAAGAGAGAGACAGAGACAGAGTGAGGCCGAGAGAGAGACAGAGACAGAGTGAGGCCGAGAGAGAGAGACAGACAGACAGACAGAGTGTGGCAAAGAGAGAGAGGGGGTAGTGGTCAGAAAATGAGGGAGGAAAATATTCTTTTGCGATTTGGGTAGCATAATTTAATGAAACAGCAAATGTTGACAATAGTAAAATAGAATTGAAAAATCTGAGAGTTTTCGATCAGCCAATCTATGACAAAATTAGAGAAATAAGTGACTGTGTGATAAACTTGAATGAATATGTTGTGGTTAAGGAAATGTGTGAACTAAGGTTATCTTAAGGCAACAACGAGGAAGATGAAACTATTGAAACTATATTTACATGATGACATGGTAATGAAATAGACAGAATAATGAAAAGAACTAATAAAGGGTTTGTGATCTGCACAGAAATAGAAGAGTAGATGAACGAGGTTGAAAAGACAAAACTTCTTATCTGAGCATCTTCTGAGATTTGTATTCTTTGGCAGAGGTATTAAAATCGAGTAGGGGAATCCGAGTGCGTGCACTAGTTTATATAGGGTGGTGGTGAGCGAAGTCTTGGTTAAGCGAGTAGTAATCGAAAGAGAGACAGACAGAGTGAGACAGAGAGAGAGGGGGTAGTGGTCAGAATACAAGGGAGCAAAATATTCTTTTGGGCTTTGGGTTGCATAATTTAACGAAACACCAAATGTTGATACTAGCAAAATAGAATTGAAAAATCTGAGAGTTTTCGGTCAGCTAATCTATGGTGAATTGGTGTTCCACAACCATAGGATGAATTTGATCAGATAAAATGCTTAAATAATCTTGACTATTAATTCTTCCATGAAGGGAACCTATTGGGCTGGTGGATTTCCAAGATATAGCCCCCCCTCCCCTCCAGATCATAATAGATCCTCCTCTATGTCTAACAGTTGGAAGAAGGCAATCTGGGTCAAATGCTTCTTTTGGCTGTTTCCACATGTATACTCAGCCGGTGGGCGGAAATAAGGTAATGGATGACTCGTCAGAGAAAATAATATTCTTCCACTGCTCTAGGGACCAATTCTGTAGGTTTTTACTCTACTCTAAAAGCTTTGCAATGTTTGTTTTTGACAGTAGTGGTTTTCTGATTGTAGCCCCCACCCCTTCCCCTGTGAAATCTGGCTTTGTGCTGCTCCTGGCGACCAGTTTTTGTGGAAACTGGGTTCTGGAGGTGGTCATTAAGCTCTGCAGTAATTTTGTGAGCTTCACTTTTGTGACCCTTTCTAACAAGTCATGTAAGAGTCCGACAGTCCCTATCTGAAAGTTTTGGTTTTCTTCCGGAATTTTGTTTCGACGAGGAGGTTTTTCTCTCTTTCTCAAAGGCTGTCATTACTTTCAAGACAGTACTTCTTGATACACCAAACATTTCAGCTGTTTTCGTTACGCTAGCACCTGCCATACGAGCACCAACAGTTTGACCTTTTGAAAGTTCAATAGATCTGTCATTTTAATGCATTTTAATTACTATTTTCTGATGATATCTGAAAAGAAACAGCAATTTTAGAAAAACATATTAAGCAACACTAATAATAAATCAAAAAACATAAAAATAAACAAGCTTTTGATGGTTTTATAGATATTTCAATATTATGATGTTGTGATGCTAAGTGTTTCCATTATTTTTGTGCAACCTTTATATCTTCCTGGAAGTCCTAACATTTATAAGTCAGTCGATGCGATCGCAGATCTAGAAGTGGTAAATTATCCAACAGCATTTCTCCATTCATTGGAACTTCCAGGACTACCTCCCCACAGATTGGAATTTTAAGTGGGAACAACAATAATGTTATTGAAGAATTTGGATCCACTAACACTCTGCAATGGAACACACCTGGTGGTAAAGAAGATGATGCCACATGTTATTGAAACCACTATTCTTTCTGGTTGTGGAAAAGGTGAGGATGTTTTCATACCCAGAATTATTTTCATTCCTTTGGGAACAGAAATTCCTTTTTCATTCAGAAGAGTGCAATTTCCTATTTGTATCAGCTTCACAATGTCTATTAATAAATCCCAGGCTCAAACACTGTCTGTGGTAGAACTTCACTTGGAAGAGTCATGCCTCTCACATGAGTAATTAAATGTTGACTACTCTAGAGTGGGAAGCTAAAAAATTCTATTTGCATTTGTTCCACAAGGGAAAACAAAGAATATTGTTTACCAAGAAATTACTACATCCTACGATGCACTCCAATATCCACTGCTCTTTGTGAATGGTGAAGATAGATACCATTTTGGCATAATACCAACAAACCTGAAGACTGCACCAACAAAGCAGTTTCCTGCATGTACTTCAGTATCAAAGCATATTCTCCAATTACTTCCACCAACCATGTGGTAAGCCATTACGCCATATTTTTTCAAGTAATTCACTACTACATATTCTCATGTGACTGCATAGGCTCAGTTTATGTTTCTTATTCTACAGCAATCCATGTCAGCCCTTTGCCTTCTGCAACATTTCAACAGTTCACTTCCCATTGCTGTCTCCCATTGCAACCCCTTTTTGGAATGTACCCACTTATGTACAATATCTCCATTACATCTACATTCATCCTGTTACTGACCCTCACCTGTTTCCAATCAAGGTGATATTTTCCATGGCCAGATATGTCTTTAATAGAAAATTGGAAATGAACAACATTGCTTGTGTGGTGGTAATGCTTGTTTACAACAATCACATGATATCAAGACAAGGTGAACACTCACACACACACACACACACATATATATATCTGGTGCCATACTGTACTCAGGAAGACCTGTCCTCTACAGCAGAAGCTTTAATGCCACTCCTCCTGATGAAGAGAATTAGCCTGCAAGAGCTCTGCACTGGTGCCATGTAAGAAGCACTCATGTCAGTGTCACATTCAAGGCACCCAGCACACATTGTAAAGTCGTTGGTGTTATGAAGGGCATCCAGCCATAGAAACCAAACCAAATCAAACTGGAACGTAATGCAGCTCTCCTGTTTGCCAGCTCCAGTCAAACTATCCAACCCATGCCAACATGGAAAATGGTTGTTAAAGAATGATGATCACACACACACACACACACATATGTGACAAACTTCTTTCAGTTTTTGTCTACCCCAAATCTACTCCCTGGGCTAGTGTAGAAGACACTTAACCAAGGTACCACACTGTGGGACTGAACACAAGACAACATGACTGGGAAGCAGGCTTCTTATCCACACAACCATGCCTGCACCTACAGTTGAGGCATGGTGTATGATTAAGACATGTTGCTTAATTGAGTTATGTTTTACTAATTTGTAATACTGAGTTCAGCTAGGTAAGGGATTGACTACAGCTAGAGCAGCCTACCCTAGATGAGTATTCAGAAGTGCCTCCATAACCCAATCTTTTAAGAGACTTGCCATCATTATGTTGCTTTACAATTTTGAAAAGATCAAAGACTCTTAAAATCTGGACACTTTTTGATGTAGAAGAAATGGAATTAATGGAAGATTAAATTTCTTCGACATGATTACCTTGTTTGGGAAATGGGTAAAAATAAATATTTATTTATGTTGGTGTGTGTATTTGTCAGAGAGAGAGAGAGAGAGAGAGAGAGAGAGAAATGGTTTAATGAATATATTATTCAAATAGTGTTGAAGATTTGTGAGTGATGAATAACTAAGATAATAATGGTAACGATAGTAGTGGTGCTGGTAGTGGCAGAGATGCTTGAAGTTGTGGATGATGTTATAGTTCTAGCAGCAGCAGTTGATAATGATGAAAATTAATATTCACTCTCAAAGAAACTTTTCCAATAAAGTTCATTGTTATTTAACACTCTATGAATAATATTATACTCCACTATCATTATATTCACTGACCACCACCATGCAATATATCCAACCACCAATATATAAGGTGCCTCTGTTTGTGTTCAGCTTGTTTGCTTAATTGATTGATTGCTTAAGTATATACTCTGGTTTCTCAAACTACTGAAGCTAGAAAGTCCAATTCCTCTACCACCGCAATAATTATCAAGCAAAATATGAAATTGGTTTTTCAATTTCATTAGGAAGATACTTGGGAGTCTGCCGAAGGAAGTGTGTGTCACATAAAAACCAAAATGCACTCGTATTCAAGGTTACATAGCAACATAATTTCTTTTAGATATAAGTGGCTACAAAAGTTAATAGTGCAAAATACATGAAAATAATGACCTTATAATGTCCTTAAATTTTTATTTGCTAATTATTTGATTAATATTGGGTCAAATGTTTCTTTAAATTGTACAACAGAATGAGAGATGGAGGATAACATTAAGTGTATGCTTACTTGTAATAATGTGAGATCGATTTTGACATGGTATTCTAGTCTGAAAATTGAAATTTTATGGAATTAGGATGTGTTCACACCTAAAGTGATGTAAAATTCCTAAGGGGAAACTAATCTGATTAAAATATCTATATTGAGAATATTGGTTTTGGAAGAAAGTTTTGTTGTTGTAAGACTCTCACAAATAGATGGCAAACAATTCATTGTCAATTACACTTTGTACTATGAAAACAAGTTAAATTCCTTATTGGCTTCGAACTAATTTAGGCAGCTAATCAATAATTTTAGAATATTGCAATTAAAATCACAATTGCATGAGTTCTAATAACTTATGTCGCTTTTCTATCTGCGGTATTTGTTGATCATGCTATTTTCCAGTCATTTTCAGATGCTCACCATGACCGAAACCTTGCCTTAGATATAAAGATTTTGAGTTCATACTTAGTCAAAGGATATGCAAATATTTAGAAAGTGTAAGCTAGAAGATAATCAAAACGTAGTGGAAATAGGAGAATAAAAAGGAAAATTAATTCCCTAGATATAGGTGCAGGAGTGGCTGTGTGGTAAGTAGCTTGCCTACCAACCACATGGTTCCGGGTTCATTCCCACTGCGTGGCACCTTGGGCAAGTGTCTTCTACTATAGCCTTGGGCCGACCAAAGCCTTGTGAGTGGATTTGGTAGACGGAAACTGAAAGAAGTCCGTCGTATATATGTATATATATATATATATATATATATATGTGTGTGTGTGTATATGTTTGTGTGTCTGTGTTTGTCCCCCCAACATCGCTTGACAACCGATGGTGGTGTGTTTACGTCCTCGTAACTTAGCGGTTCGGCAAAAGAGACCGATAGAATAAGTACTAGGCATCCAAAGAATAAGTCCTATCAAATTCATTCACAAAGTGAATGGCTATCGAAGAAGGCACTTGCTCACGTACAAAAAGATGTATGTATATGTATTTATGGGTGAAGGTCATGAATACGCACTCTCGGTGTTTAGGGTTAGGGTTACACTGAAGATGGGTCATGTATGTGTATATAAAAAATTTGTGTGTGTGTGAGAGAGAGTGAGTGAGTGCTACTTATACATGCAAAAAAATTCATACATCACAACACTCACCTTCACTCACGCCCCCCCCCACACACACACACGTCCATTTCATATACACGTACATATTTCACTTTCTCCCCTCTTTTACTTTCTCTTCTCACTTCAAAGCAAATATCACCTTTTCACTTTATCCTCTCTTCAAAGCATAAAGAAATCAAAAAGTTTTTACTGAAATCAACGAATAATCATATGATCCCATATATGTCAGGTTGACAACTTTGCTTCTTCAAACGAAAGAATGCCATAAAATTACTTCCTTTGACACATACACACAAACACACATGTTAGGTAAAACTTTTGTATGCATTATGTTATTTCTTGCAGTATGCATATGTAAATTTACAGCTTAAGTCCAATTGAAATGATCTTTTCTTATTGTGTAATTTGCATTTGTGATGAGCGTATTTAAAATCCTGATCTTCGATATAAACTTAGAAGTGTATTTTCCCAGAAATCCTGTCCTTTATCTCTTCTTTCTAGCATGTTCGATGCGACATTTCCGTGCGCACTCCCCCATCCTGTTTTTTACCTAAATTTCTTCCAATTCCTATGTTTGCAATACAGGAGATTAGGATTTCAACCAGAAAACACGTTCTCAATATTTTAATTTTTTCCCTCACCACACCAAATTCATTTTGTACTTTTTTCAAATTTTTATTCTTAGTAATCCATGGAGAAAAATCAGAGAGTACGAATCTTTAAGAATTTTATCCATTACCTCACTACTTTCAAAAGGCTACACACTCCCAATGTTTTATTTTTAGCTTTTTGGAAAGTGAGGAAGTTTCTTCTGAATTAATGTCGTTTATGTGTTGTTTCTAGCATGTTGGGTTTTCTGGTGGTGGTCTGGTATTTTTAAAGTTTGCTATTTCTGTAGAATTCTACACCTGCGGGAAACAGAGAAAAAGAAAGATTGGGAGATTTTAACTTTTTGAAAGTGGGTAAGTGATGGGTGGGTGTGGTGGGGGAAGGGGCATTGAGTGTTTCTTTAAAGAAATTTAATCTATAAAAAATATATGTATTTCTCAGATTCGTAAAAAAAAAAAAAATTGTAAATGTTACAAATTAAGAAATTGCGGTGAAAATGGTAGGGAAATTAAAATTTTGAAAACGTGATATCTGAACAAAAGCATATTAACCCACTTTTATACGATGAAACAATACATAATTTGTGATCCTTCTTAAGAATAGAAAGCACTTTCACGCAAACTCATGCCAATTGTACCTTCGCCCTTCACTATTAAACAAACAGTAACTTCCATTATTTCATGTGCTTCTAGGTCATAACACCCGGGCATCGCTGGGATACATCACTAGTATATAAATATATTGAGAGTTTGTGTGTGTGTGTGTGTGTTCCTTATGCATTCCAAAACTGAGTTGCTGATTTTGACGTATGGAAGTATCAAAATATTCAGTAAGCTTTTGGCTACCTACTAAACTATATTTTCATTCACATATTTGCTTTCTTTTAGTCACCTATCATAAACGACATCTTTTACCACCACCACCACCAACACAACGACGATGACATCACATTTTCTATATCAGCGTGCTCGTGTGTTCGTTACGTACGTTGGGCTGATGACTGAAAAATATATGTGTGGCAGTGTTTGTATCTGTCAGTATACATACATTTTTGTGACGACTAACACACACATCTAAAGACACAGACATACACAGGGACAGAGATAAGCTTGAGGTGTGTGTTGATGTATTTCTCTGTGTGTGTGTGTGTGGCTTAGTATATCAGCATGTTTCACTAAACAGTGAAACATGCTGATATTGAAAGTTACAACAACCAGGTTTCATTAGAAAGTAGAAATAGTTTCACACTTTGAATTTGAACTAAAATTACAAAGTGTTGGATTACAAGACTAACGATGTGTGCATAGTGAAAGTAATGTTTCTCTGAATTAGTCACATCTGTATTATAATAAAGTAAGTTGCTTAGGCCACTTTCGTTTGACTTGGAGAGCTGTCATCTGCGTTCGTTAATTTCCATAAAAATGCTTTATTTATTTACTTTTATTTTAAAGTGGAAGACAAAGGGAAAGACGTATGTATATGAAATGGACGTGTATGTGTGATAGAGAATGCGAGACGAAGGGAGAAAGAAAGTGACTGAAGAGATATGTTATGTACACGTACATATGTCAATAGATATGTATACATCTTTTTTGTATTTTCGTGTAAATGTGTGTGAGAGAGAGAGAGAAAGTGAGTGAACGTGTGTTCTCATGCATGAGTACGTGGCACTCACTCTCCCTCTATCTCTCTCTCACATACACACACACATGTCCATTTCATATACATGTTCATACATCTTTCATTTTTTCCTCTCTTTCACTTTAAAACAAAAGTAAATAAATGCAACGAAACAGCTGCTGCTTATCTATCTACCAAATAAGCTTTGTTTTTCACTCAACATCTCTTTTTTGCAACTAAAATAACCTCGGCAACTACTTTGGGTCGCACAATTTTGAGGTCATTTTCCAACAATATTGCGATTTGCTTCTAATATTTCATTTTCATCTGATATTTCATGCATGCATAGAATTCTACTCAGACAAACATTTATGACAATGTACACATAAATATTGTATTAAAATAAGCCATAACCAAAAAAATTGCATTAAAAGACATCCATTTCTCAATATGTTATGAAGAATTACAGTCATTCTTTGTCTCACTTTCTCTCTCTCTCTCTCTCTCATGCACAAAAAGATGTATGCATATGTATTTATGGGCAAAAGGTAAAGAATACGCACACCCTGTGATTAGGGTTAGGGTTA
>NC_068984.1:106289847-106291604 GCF_001194135.2 Octopus bimaculoides | reverse complement strand
TAGAATTCTACGCCTACGGAAAACATCAGACAAAAGTGAAAGATTGGGAGATTTTAGCATTTTGAAATCTGGTAGGTGATGGGTGTTCGAGGTGGGGGAAGGGGCATTGTGTTTTCTTTAAGAAAAATTAAACTATAAAAAATATATTCTTCAGATTCGTAGTCTCTGTATTTTTCTACATAGGTAAAATGAACAAAAAAAAAATATTTGAAAAAGTTTTAAAAATAGGAGGAAAATAAAAATTTTGAGAACGTGATATCTGGACAAAATCATATTAACCCTGTTTTATACGATGAAACAATACATAGTTTGTGATCCTTCTTAAGAACAGAAAGCACTTTCATGCAAACACATGCAATTGTAGCCTCACCTTTCACTATTAAATAAAAAATAACTTCCATTATTCCATTAACTATATATCAGCTGTTCCGATTCTGCTCATAAGAAAGGAGCAAATAATACAATGTGCTTCTAGGTCATAACACCCGGGCAATGCCGAGATGCATCGCTAGTATATATATATAAAAGAGTTTGTATGTGTGTGTGTGCATGCATGCATGCGCGTATGTTCCTTACGCATTCCAAAACCGATTTGCTGATTTTGACGTATGGCTTATCGAAAGATTCAGTAAGTTTTTGACTACCAACTAAACTGTATTTTCATTCACATATTTGCATTACAAAAATTTAACATTATCATTTTTCTTTTAGTCACCTATCGTAGGCAACATCTTTTACCGCCACCGCTACCACGATCATATCACATTTTCTTTATGAGTGTGTTCGCTTGTTCATTACGTGCTTTAGGCTGATGACTGACAAGTATATGTGTGTGACGGTGTTTGTATCTATCAGTATACATACATTTTTGTGACAACTAACACACACACACACACACACACATCTAAAGACACAGATACGCACAGGGACAGAGATAGGCTTAATGTGTGGGTTGATGAATTTCTCTGTGTCTATGTCTTTCTTAGTATATGTATGTGGCTTTACCCCTTACCCCACCAACCCCCCAACAGTGAAACGTACTGATATTGAAAGTTACAACAACCAGATTTTATTAGAAAGTGAAAATAGTTTCACACTTTCAGTTTGAACTAGAATTACAATGTGTTGGTTTATGAGACTGACGATGTGTGCATAATGAAAGTAATGTTTCTCCGAATTAGGCGATCTTTCGTTTTGACTTAGAGAGCTGCCATCTGCGTTCGTTAATTTCTGTACATTTTAAAAAATTTATTTACTTATATTTTAAAGTAAAAGATGTATGTATATGAAATGGACGTGTATATGTGGGAGAGAGGAAGAGAGACGAAGGGAGAAAGAGAGTGACTGAAGAGGTCTGTTGTCATGTATACATACGTACATCAATAGATATGCATACATTTTTTTGTATGTTCATGTGCGTAGCATGTGTGTGTGAGAGAGATAGAGAGAGTGAGTGAACGTGTGTTCTCATGCATGTGTAGGGGGAACTCACTCTCTCTTTATCTCTCTCTCACACACACACACACACACGTCCATACATCTTTCATTTTAAAGGAAAAGTGAATAAATACGACGAAACAGCCGCTGCTTATTATCTATCTGCCAAATAAACTGTTTTTCGCTCAAACCTCTTTTTTACAACTAAAATAACCTCGGCAACTACATTGGGTCGCACAATTTGGGGGTCATTTTCTGACAATATTTCGATTTGCTTCTGTTTTACTTTCCTTCAATATTTCATGCATGCCTAGAATTCT
>NC_068984.1:106288553-106289747 GCF_001194135.2 Octopus bimaculoides | reverse complement strand
GGATGCCCTTCCTAATGCCAACCACTCCATGAGTGTAGTGGGTGCTTTTACGTGCCACTGGTATGAGGGCCATTCACACGGTACTAGCAACGGCCATACTCAAAAAGGTTTTTTTTAACGTGCCACCTGCAGGGGAGCCAGTCCAGCGGCACTGGCAATGACCTCGCTCGAATGATTTTCTAACGTGCCACCAGCACAAGTGCTAGAAGGCAACGCTGGTAACGATTACGCTCTAATGGTGCTGTAAGATATTAACCCTTTAGCATTTAAACAGGCTATATCTAACCCAAATGTTCTACCCATTTTATGCTCAAACCAACCAAATCCAATCTCTCACACTTACCCTATAATGTCATTCTAGAAGTAAGCAATCTCATCATTGAAATCTCAAACTTACAAGATAATACATGATTATTTCGAAACAATGTGAATAAGTAAGCATTACATTTGACAAAGTTATCTGAATGCTAAAGGGTTAAAGTGTTAGAACGTCACTTATCATAGAAAGGGTAACTTTGGAAGTATACTTTTTGCTATTGTAAAATGAACATGTAAAATGCATCCGTGCCAGTGACACATGAAGAGCACCCATGCCAGTGACAAGTGTAAAGGCACCCACTACTCTGTGGAGTGGCTGGCATTAGGAAGGGCATCGAGCTGTAGAAACCAAGCCAATCCAGACAGGAGCCTGGTACAGCTCTTTGGCTTAGCAGTACTAGCCAAACCATCTAGCTCATGCCAGCATGGAAAAAAGACGTTAGATGATGATGATGACGACCACCACCATCATCATCTTTTTCTAACATCTGTTTTCCATGCTGGCATGGGTTGGACAGTTTGACTGATAACTGGCAAGTTGGGAAACTGCACCATGTTCCAGTCTGATTTGGCATGGTCTCTAATGATGATAATGTCTGGTGAAATGAATACTAATTTTCAAAAGAAAAATATTTATTATCATAAAATTAAAATTGAATAAAACCAGTTTGTCATTTGTATAACTCCTCCTGTAACTACAGTGTTATCTATTCTTTCTCCTCGTCCCTCTCTCTTTCTCTTTCTCTTTCTCCTGTTTCAGTCATTTGACTGCAGCCATGCTGGAGCACCACCTTTAGTCGAGCAAATCGACCCCAGGACTTATTCTTTGGAAGCCTAGTACTTATTCTATCGGTCTCTTTCACCGAACTGCTACGT
>NC_068984.1:106279890-106287780 GCF_001194135.2 Octopus bimaculoides | reverse complement strand
ATATATATATATATATATATATACGCGACAGACTTCTTTCAGTTTCCCTCTACCAATTCCACTCACAAGGCTTTGGTTGGCCCGAGGCTATAGTAGCAGACACTTGGCCAAGGTGCCATGCAGTGGGAATGAACTCAGAACCATTTGGTTGGTAAGCAAGCTACTTACAACCACTCCTCTGTCTATGATTCTTTCTATCATGCTGTGTGTCTGTTGCATTCTTTTACTCATTGCCTGCCAGTAGACCTAGTATATGTTATCCTGTTCCTCTTATGTTGATTCTCTCTACGTCTCTCTTTTACCTTTCTCTCCATTCTAAAGTGGAAGTAGAGAAATCAACCAACATTTACTTCAGCTATTATTATATAGAGATTTTCAAGGCAGTGAACTGTCAGAATCATTAGCACACAGAGCAAAAATGCTTAGCACCATTTTGTCTGTCTTTACATTCTGAGTTCAAATTCCACCAAGATTGACTTTTCCCTTTCATCCTTTTGGGATCAATAGAATAAGTACCAACTGAACATTGGGGTCAATATAATAAACTTATCCCCACTGAAATTGATAGCCTTGTGCCAAAATTTGAAACCGTTATTATATAGAAATTTATTCTTTTATGTCATTCTTTTTCTTTTCTTTTGTTACTAGTTCCAATTAGTGGGTGTTGGCCATGCTGGGGTACTGCTACGAAATGACAAATTTTACTACAAAAATTCACTGTTCATTTTTATTTTTAAAGTAATATGTCTCGATATACTTATGTTGTTGATAAATACCTTAAGGATACAAAAGCAAGTTCCCAGCCAGTTATGGCTATGGCCAGTATAGTTTTGATTCTTCATTGGTTTAACTTTCCCTCAATTCTACCAGTAATGGCTAAGGCAGAAATGTAGGAACACCACAACATCCTGTTTTCTCTAGCCTTGAAATAATACCTAAGATATAAAAGAAAAATTCTAAGGTATCACCATTATCATTGTTTTAAAGTTCATTTCTCCATGTTTGCATGGGTCAAACTGAAATCATTGAGGCAGGTTTTTTACAGCCAGAGTCCTTCCTGTCACCAACCCTTATCTGTTTCCAAGTGAGGTAATATTGACCCTGGATATGTTTCTACAGGTGATTGAAAATGAAGGACATTGATTGCTTGTATGATGGTAACACTTGTTTACAATTGTCACACAATGTCAAAACAAGGAGATACTAATACTTCTCCATATATCTTTATGTAACTATCTGTTTGTATATATGTGTGTGTGTATGTGTGTAAATGTAGGGATAAGCAAATTAGCCAGATCAATTTGTGAAGAATATTAAATACATGAAATACAAAAAATGTATATCTGTATACATATAAAAAAGGTCCAACTTACACAGAGTACAAATGATATAGAGAATTAAGGGGTGAATGAAAAGAATTACAAATCCAACAGCTGTTTCTGGGAGCTCTGGACAGGGGGCTCTGAAAGGGGTTTAAGGGAATTGTGTCCCTGCCTTCCTGAGCTAGTTTTCCACCACATTTCTTAAAAATCAGGTTGAGGCCTTGGTCTCAGGACCACTCATGTCTAGAAACTGAAGTTGGGGGTAAGCAAGGGCATGCTCCCCGTAGAAAATCCAGTTCCAAAAATGATAGCAAAGGAGAATGGCCACCATCCAGCCCAAAGGTGGGTGGGCTGCACCTTCCTACCTTGGTTGCTATGGCATTGAAGTAGATCCAGCGATCCCCGTTAATGGGGACAAAAAACCCGGATTTAAAACACTGGATGACAATGATGATGATGATGACATGCACATGCATATGACAAGTTTCTTTCAGTCTCTGTCTATCAAATCCACTCTGAAGACTTTAGCTGCCAAGGTACTATGCAGTTAGACTGAATCCAAAATGATGAGGTTGAAAAGCAAATTTCTCAATCACACAGCCACACTTGTGCCTACAGCCATGCTTGCATGTAACACATGCTGAAATTACTTTTAAATTATCAAAAGAATTCTACTAATTGCTCACAGTTAATTAGTAATCTAAATGAAAGAAGGAAAAGTCCACCCCATTTCAGTTATATTCCTCTACTGTGGAAGTCTTTTTATCATCCATAAAACGATACAAAAAAAAAAAAAATTCTGTTTATTTATTCCTTATTTCTTAATTTCTATTTCTTCTCTTCAGAAAGAATTCTAAATGAGCAGAAAGTATGTGAACTATACCCAATCATTAATGTTTTCAGTCTGTAAGCACTGAAAAATCTATAAATATTGCATTCCTTTTCCAAACTCAGTTTCATTGTTATTCTTTTACTTGTTTCAGTCATTTGACTGCAGCCATGCTGGAGCACTGCCTTGATGGGTTTTAGTTGAAGAAATCGACCCAGGATTTATTTTTTAAGTCTAGTACTTATTCTATTGGTCTCTTTTTTGCTGGACCACTTAGTTACAGGGACATAAACACACCAACACCGGTTGTCAAGCAGTGATGAGATGGGACAAACACATGTAGATATATACATATATATACAACGGGCTTCTTTTCAGTTTCCATTTACCAAATCCTTGGACTGGGGCTATTGTAGAAGACACTAACCCAAGGTGCCATGCAGTATGACTGAACCTGGAACCATGTGGTTGGAAAGCAAGCTTCTTACCACACAGCCATGCCTTTTATTCATCATTAACCAGTTTTCTACATTTGGACTGTGGTTATTCTGAGGCACTATTCTTTTTTTAAGGTTTTTGTTAATCACTTCAGCTCCATACTTATTTCAGTTCAGTATACATTTTATGAAATTATATTTAGCAAATTATTATCTGTTTTTTTTTTTTTCTTATATAATTGCTTACTTGTTTCTGTCTTTGGACTGCAACCATGCTGGGGCACCGCTTTGAATGGTTTTGGTTAAACAAATTGACTTTTTACTATCAATCTCTTTTGTGAAACTGCTAAGTTACAGGGATATAAACCAACCAACACTAGTTCTCAAGCAGTCTTTAGTGTTCAAATTATTCAGTCAAATGTAGCACATTTATTCACACTATTTTGAATTAATCATGCATTATCTCATAGAATCAAGACTTTGATGGTGTAATTTCTAATTTTTTGAATAACATAGTAAGGTAGTAGTGCAATGCTGGATCTGGTCAGTTTGAACATCAAGCAGGTAGAATATTGGACTAAATATGGCCAGTTTAAATGCTAAATTATTAAACCCCAGTCTAGTTCCAGTTTCTGGACAGGAGTGATCATCGGCAATGTCCTTCCACTTTTAAGCATTTGTGTAAAGAGACTTTGTATCTCTCTTGCAAACATCTATGAAATAAGTTCCTTTATCAGAGCAGAAACAGGAAGTAAGAGTGAGAGAAAGTTGTGGTGAAAGAGTACAGCAGGGTTCGCCACCATCCCTGTTGTGCCTGTAATTCAAAGGGTCAGCCTTGTTACACTGTGTCACGCTGAATATCCCCGAGAACTGCGTTAAGGGTACATGTGTGTGTGGAGTGCTCAGCCACTTGCACGTTAATTTCACGAGCAGGCTGTTCCGTCGATCGGATCAACTGGAACCCTCAGCGTCGTAAGCTATGGAGTGCTAACAACAACATGAGTTGGGCTCATTGACAGAATCCAACAGGTTTGAAGACTGCATTGTGCTCCATTGTCCACTTTAGCATGTTTTCAACAACTGGTGTTTCAAGGTATGAAGTGAGTGAAGACAAGAGAACAGGTAGTGAGGGTGGGTAAACATTGCAAGAGTGTATAGGGAAAGTAAGAGATGGTTAGAGATGGAGAGTGAGTGTCCTAGATCTTTCATCTTCGAACTGATAGTGAAGTCAAGATCTTGACAAACTTTTATGAGACTGTCCAAAGGACATTAAGTTTCTCCTATAAGTGTTTTACTAGTACATATACATCTTTAGAAATATATACACTAATAAATTGCAGTTGTCACTCACAGTCAATGAATATCAATAGATAGATATTTTTATTTTGACTGTAGTACCATAAATCAAAATTATATAAAACCTGTCTATGTTTGTGTATCTGTGTATGTAAACTCTATTTTCACTGTTCACTAGGTGACTAAAAGTCCTAGAGCATAAACTTTGCTTCCATGTTCAGCATGATACCAAATATAAATAATTCAAACTGTTTCTTTTTCTTAAGCTTAAAATAATTTCTATGTGTAAATCTGAATTAAGACCTGTGGCAGAAGCTTCATATATCCAGTCAAAAGCATTCTATTGAAATTTAAGCATCAACCATATTATGTGACAACACATTTTAATTTTCTCTCCTGTAGTTATATCACCTGTTAAATAATTTTTCGCATATCATATATCAGTTTTCTTACTTTACATGTGTAGACAAATTTTCTTACATGTTTATCTTAAAAGTATTTAATCATTTTGCTTTTATACCTTCCTTTTCATGTTATTCCTCTAATTAAAATATATTCAAAATTAGTCATATTTAAATTTTCTTAGTCTTTTTTTTTTGTTTTTTAAATTTTTTTTTCACCATATTACTTTTTTTTCAATGTCATCTAATTTTTCTGAGATATCTCATAGATTTCTATGATTTTTTTAAAGAAATTCAAATGTGGAGGGAGATTTTAAAAATTGTGTTAGATCCCAGATCAACCCAGAATGAATGAACCTATCTTACAAATAATTCTTTCTAATTTTGGCACAAGGCCAGCAATTCTGAGAGAAGTGGCTAAGTTAATTGTATTGACTCCAGTAGCTGGCTAGTATTTTATTTTATCAATCCCAAAAGGATGAAAAGCAAAGTTGAATCTCAGCAGTATTTGACCTCAACATGTAAACAGCCAGAAGAGATATTGTCAGATGTTTTGTCTAATGGTTCTGCAAATTCACTGCCTTGATGATAACAACCTTATTGTGTACAGTGCTCAGAGAACTACAACTTGTGGGAAAAAGATAAAAGAGGGGTCAGAAAGCAGCCGCAGACATCAGATAAAGAAAGCTAAAAAACATATATTGTACACAGAAAAGTGAACTGTAAAAAAGCCTTAAAGAGAAAAGGGCACATAATAGTGTTGCCAAATTTTGGGAAGCATGAAATTTTTGAAAGGTGTAGTGTCCTGACAGTTGACAACTGACACAGTTTATTCCATGCTTCAACAATTCTGAGCATGAAAACATGTTTCCAACAGTCATGGGTGCTGTACTGTTTTTGGATTTTATAAGTGTCCTCAGGTGGTAGAGATGTTGAATTCAAAAAGGTGATCAAAGTTGTTGAAAAGATGGTGGAAATTCTTATAGGCTTGTATGAAAGTCAGCTGCTAGACATTAAAAGCACTAGTGTATTGATGTCTAGAGAAACAAGACATTTAAGACATGGTGATTGATGGCAAGTATTTGTCTGGTTGTATGTCTCTTGACAGCTTCCAGTAGATTGGTATTCTGAATAAGAGAATGTTTTCAGATTGGAGATACAAACTGTGACATCATACCATAGCTATCTATAGCTTTAAATAGATAGTCAGTGAGTGGCTGACAAAGGTCTCACAGCGATGTCTAGAAACCTTTGACCTTTTTTGATAATTTGAGAAATGTGGTTTGTCCAACACAGATTATGAGTGTTGCACTGTTTTTTTTTAATTTTAGAAGTAAACATGCCTACCATAACAGAATTGATATCCTAAAACCAAGGTGCTACATAAAAAGTACTCAGTACTCACTGTAAAGTGGTTGTTTTTGTTGTTGTTAGGAAGGGCATCCAGCTGTAGAAACCAGGCCAAAACACACTTTGGAAGCTGGTGGGGACCCTGGCCATGCCAGTTCTAGTCAAACTATCCATGCCAGCATAAAAAAACAGACGTTAAATAACAGTGATGATAATAATGATGATGAGGAAGGATAAGCATGTTCAAAGGTTATTAAGCAATGAAAGATTACATTTTAGAATGTGTTCCATTTCTATTTTTTAAAACAGTAGGGTATATTTGAGAGAATCTAGCTTCTATTTCTAGCAAATTGAGCTACCACCTAGAGATGTCTTCAACTGCTTTCACTGATATAATTTGAATTATTTCAGATTTTTGGCAATGTATGGTACCTATGGGATCTGATTTTTAGTCTATATACCTCTTATTTCATTTTACTGATTGCAAGTTAAATGCTAATCTGATTTTCTCATCTTTCTCTAGATTCCTGAACTTCAACAGCTGTGGACAGCTTGCTGTGACGACAGCCCTTATAACTGTCACACCAGCTGTCAGGTTCTATTAACTCTCGTCTATTCTAAAGATGCAGATTATTCTTATGTACTCAATGGCTTACTCAATCTAATGCCCTCAGCAAAGTAAGTAGATTTTTATGTCTTAAATTTATTATTTCAGATCAGCTTTTCATAAGCTTTCCATTTTATTGCTCCCTCACAATGCTTCAGCAAAAGTAAATGCACCACAAGAAATTGCTGCTGACAACTCAGGTGGCCCATCAGAGTAATGAGCCCCACCAGATGGAGTGGCTGCTGAAGTGAGTGTCACTGGCCATTCGCTATGGCAACATCATTGTGGTCGTTACTGCTGGGCAAGGCTGAGCACATCATTTGTTCTTGAGATATGTGGCCCATTGCCCCCTCCTCCTTCATCTTCTGCTGCATGACCCCATTTTATTCCCCTTTTCTTCCTTATTTTTCTTCTTTCCTGTTTCTTAGTATTTAACCCTTTAGCATTCAAATTATTCTGTCAAATGTTCTGCTTTTTCATTCACATCATTTTTAATTAATCTTGCATTATTTTGTTGCTTCAAAATTTTGATGATGAGATTGTATATTTTATGGTGGCATTGAAGGGTAGGTGTGATAGACTGGATCTCACCGGTTAGAACATTAAGGCAGGAAGCATATTTTGATCAGATATGGCTGGTTTAAACACTAAAGGGTTAAATGTTCTGATACGATAAAGGTATTTATTATTAAAAAATTAGTAGCACCTAAGTCAGCTTCATCAATATTAGGTGGGTTGAGAAAAGTTCAGGGAATTTTTACCATGTTGATAACAAAGGTCTTTCCTCTCAGAATGAAGGGCAGATATTATGATGCTTGTATTTCCACCCTAGAGCTTATCACCCTCCTCCAACTTTTCAGATTCTATCAAACCACCCAATTCATTCTAGCATGGGAATCAGATCTTGATGATGATGATGGCAGCAGTAGCAGTGGACAAGGAGGAGGCGGGAGACATTTCAAACACAAATATGGGTTTCAAATTTTGGCACAAGGACAGCAATTCTGGGGGAAGGGATAAGTTATGGCCAATCAGAGAGTGACCATTGGTTTCACACCTCTAAAGCACTTGGCTATTTATGTGTCTCGTCTGGCTCAAATGGCCGGAGGAACTTTACCTTTCTGATGAGTCACCTATACAGCTAAGCCCTTTATAGGTGTGAAACCAATGGTCACTCTCAGATCTCTCTCTCTCCCTCACTATATATATATATGTAAAATTGTCCCAGAAGATACCATTTATAATATTAATAAAGCTACTAGGTTAATCATTGAAAAATATGAGATAGACAATAAAACGGAACCATATGTACCGATGCACCCTAGGATAACTTTAAAGGATCATAAAGACAATTTCTACTCGGACCCTAAAGTAAGACTAATATGTCCCAGTAAATCTGATTTAGGGAAATTAAGTTAATTTTAGACAAATATATTAATAAACTAAATAACCTAAATTACCTGAAACTCTGGACTAGCACTAATAATACTTTAAAATCGTTTAAAGATATTAAAAACAGTAGTAGTTACAAATTTATCCAAATAGACATAGAGGATTATTATTCATCTATTAATGAAATTGTACTTAATAAGGCCTTAATATATGCTATGAATAAGGTGGGAATGACTAAGGAGGAAGTTAAGGTAGT
>NC_068984.1:106276406-106279407 GCF_001194135.2 Octopus bimaculoides | reverse complement strand
AATGAAGCACTTCATAAGGTGGGATATAATCATGATATTAAATTTTTCAACAATTCTAAATATAATTATAATTTAAAAGATAACTTAAATGATGAATACACCTTCTATTATAATAATAAACACAGTATTCAGAATCACCTTAAGCCAGAGATAGGTAGTAACATGAACAAAAAACCTCATAGTATTAATAATAAGAAGAATAAAATATGGCTAATAATTCCGTATGGGATACAGGTAAAAACTAACATTATTAAAGAGATTTTAAATATAATTAAGATATTTATTAAAGACAGCAAGAAATATAAGGACACATTTTCTAGCAATAATTTTGGTGTTGGTTACTCTACCACTAATAATGTTGGCAATATCATTTCATCCTTTAATAAATTTAAATTAAATAAGTTTTACAATAATAAATTAAGTAATACATCCATTGGAGTCCAAAATATAATTGATTGAAATTGTAGAGATAAGACTAAATGTAAATTTAATAATAGATGTAATGTTGAGGACGTAGTATATAAATGTATAGTGATTTTGAAGGATAATAACTGTAGTAATAATGATAACATAAATACTACTTACATTGGATCGACTTCCAATAAATCTAAATCCCGAGTGGCCCAACATATGAATTCTTTTAAGAACAGAAATTTAATGAACTCTACGGGCCTTAGTAAATACATTTGGGAACTTAAATCAAAAGGAATAGAATACGAGTTAAAATGGGAAATAGTTTGCAAGGCTAAATCATAGGATAGGGAATAAATTCTGCTTATTATGTACTAACGAATTTAAAGAGATATCATTAACTAATAAAAAATTGCTTAACTCCCACGATGAACGTAATATTAAATGCACATATAAATTAAATTACTTATATAATACGTTTAGATAACTAATTTATTTATTTAAACCTAGTATTAGGTACCAACTTATAGTTATGATCAGTATCGTAAAATACATCAAATTAGCTTTAGAATACACTTTAATCATCACAATATTATACAAAATTGGAACATATAACTACCTTTACTTTAAGTATTCAACGATAATATGAGCAGTCTTTTACAATGTTTCATAACATTATTTAAGTAATATATAACTTTCGTATAGGTATTATTCTGCGTAAATCTGAGAGTTTTTACTATTTTAGTATTATTAATCTTCATTAAACTTTTTATTTTAGGTAGATTTTCTTTTTCGATATTTTCGTTATTATGTTAGTAATTATAACACGTACTTACCTCTGGTAATGGACGCCATGTTTATCACGTGACTTTTCAGTATTAATTTTCATAGCCTTATGTACGTAATATAGAATTTTCGTATGGGTATAGTTATTACTCTGCGTTAATTTGCAAGTTTAAGTATTTTAGTATTTTTAATCCTCAAGAAACGTTTTATTTTAGGTAGATTTTCGTTTTCGATATTTTCGTAATTATAATACGCATGTACTTCTGGGTAATAGACGCCGTTTTATCACGTGACCGTTTAGTATAAATTCTATAGCACAGCTATTTTGTTTTAACCTACAGTACCATCCGGCAGATAAGTCATATTTTCTTATTTTAATCTTATAAACAATATTGACATCCGTTTTTTAGTAACTTTGTACATTAACACATTTTTTTACTATTATTTACTTATTCCATAATGTTTTAACCTTGTTTACTATAATACTATAATAGTTTTAGATTGTAACTCTTAATAATTATATTAATACAGTTAATGCAGGGATTAATTTACAGATTTTGTCTCTTTATATATATTTGTATTTCTCATGTTTATGTTTATTCCTCGAATGATTTTAGGTATTTTCTTAGGGATTTAACATGAAGAGTGACTGATTTGGGGAGTAAAATCATTTCTCCGTTCTTTTAAAATATTAGATATATTAAGATGGTATATGCCTCACAGCATGGATTTTGACGGGTTCTGAGTTGTAGAGTGGTGGTTCGTCTCTAAATTAGTTATATATATATATATATAGATAGATAGATAGACTGATTGATAGATGGCTATGTATGTATGTGTGTGTTTGTGTCTTGTTGTCTTGATGCTTATCAAAAGTGTCACCACCATACATGCAGTGTTATTCATTTCCAGTTTTCTTCGGCAGAAACATGTCTGGTCATGAGTGCATGGAAGAGTGAATGTTAAAACAATGATGGTGATAATGGTGTGTGTGTGTGTGTGTGTATATATATATATATATATATATATATATTTATACATATATAAAAAATACAAAATGGGACAAGAACACAAAACATCCAGACAGTTAGGTGATACAAAAAAGGGACAACAAAACATTCAGACAGACGATAGAGAGAAACCAAGGACAGGTCATTCAGAGTTTTCTTTCCTCAGTCAAGTTCCAGATTATCTTTGCAATTTCAGCTGGTTATACTCGAGATTGCTCCAATCTGGCCAGTCCCAAGGAAAAAACTAAGCTAAGACCATTAGATTCCTTGGAAGAAAGCAGCGAATGTATACAAAAACAAGGATGAAAAAGAAACGGAGAGTGTTACACAGATACAAATAACAGGACATAACGACAGGTGTCTTTCGACTAAGGAAGGATTAAATTAAGCTGGCGTGTGTGGAAATAATGCCTTACAGCAGGGATACAAGATGTTACAGGCACAGAGAGGGATAAAAATGTTGCACAGGTGGTGGCTAAAGCAAAAAAGAAAGGTCAGACTAGGCCGAACACCGGTCATGTGGGGAGAGAAGAGAGAGAGGTAGAGGCAGAGGGACAGAAGAATTAAGGAGGAGCAAGAAAAAGTTACAGGGACACAGTGAAGTGAAAAGAGGAGGGAAAGTGAGCATGAAGAGAAGGCAAGGAAATGTAAGAGAGAGGGAACGAAAGAATGAAGAGTGGAATGAACGAAGTAAGCGTGAAAGGGCTGAAAGAAAGAATAAAAGAAAGAATAGTCGTACAAGATTTAGATAAATATATACTTACATATAAGAGATCAACGTGTACGTATGCCAC
>NC_068984.1:106271458-106276034 GCF_001194135.2 Octopus bimaculoides | reverse complement strand
ATATATACATATATATAGGAAAAAATAAGTTCAAAGAAGAACAATTCAAACTTTTTGAGAAGTCCAAAAAGAGAGAAAGAATGATTTCTAATAAAGGTTCATCATATTCATAAAAAATAGCCAGAGCAAGTAGTAAGAATATGAAAATAGTAATTGAAAAATATCATTATAGGTATAAATATACCATAAACAATTATAGAAAAATGGAAGATAAAAAGATGTTGCATCAAAATTAAACTTAGTACAAAATAGGATTCAATACATACACGCCTTTCAAAGGACAATACAAATACATAAGAAAAAAATTATAGTCGTAATTATAATTAAATTTATGCAGTGTCATTCTCATCAGTGTGAAGAATTTTTGGAAGGATATCAAAAAAGGTTTAATAAAATAAAGTAAATTAAAATAAGATACAATAAGGGAGAATATAAAAGGGGTAATAGGAAAAAATCAGATATTTACAAGCAAGTTGTAAAAGGGAAAAAATAACAGTTATAATAATAGTGAGAGAGATGAAAGAGAAAAAAAGACAGATATCAATGTGTATGCACGTCTATATGTGCAGTAAACTATAACATAAAAATAAGAATAAAAATCTAACGGATATGTTTAAAAAAAAATGGTAACGGATCGAGATGAAGTATAATGTAAACAGGGCCACGTGTGTATAGTAAATATAACATAATGGGTGCACTAGTAGAAAAAAAAACATAGAGTTATACATATTAATATTGAAAAACAAATATATATATATATTACACTATGCTAAAAGTGATAGGCAAGACTATGTTTGAAAAAAAGTTACAATATTTAAGTAAAAATGTACATACAAGCAGAGAAAAAAACCAAAGAGAACTTAAGGAAAAAACATCAATCACAGACAACTGTAAGATGACTCAATAATATATAAGTCTAATCCATGCTAGCATGGAAAGTAAAAACAAACTTAAAACGACTGAGCAAATGAGTGAGTGCTGAAGTACTATGTTTATGAGACATGATATTGAGCTACTAAGTTCCGTCAACATGACTGTTACTTTGTGTTTCTTGAGTTTTCTTGATTGCACATAGATAAATAAATAAAACAAAATAAAATGACAAAAAAGAAACTGAAAAATCTTAACCATTCTACTTAGGTAAACATAAAGAATTGCAAAGAAATGATAAAGTAGAAAGAAGCAGGGGAAAAAAACTGCTAATTCAGATGATTTGAAACATCAAGGAAGAATTATTAATTTCCTTTTATCTCATGTTTCAGTGGGATATAAGAGAATTATTAATTAAATGTCTGAGATGAGTTCTTAATAAAGTTATAATTTTTTAGATTATTAACTGCCTCTGCAGACCTCAAAAAGACCACTGTGTGAGTGGTGAGATTATAGATGAACAATAAAAGATGATTAATGATATCATCATCATCATTTTTTGCTTGCTTTTTATTCTGGCATAGGTTGAACAGTCTGATAAAAATCCAGTGAGTCGGTGCACTGTGCCATGTTCGAGTGTCTCCGTTTAGGAATGTTTCCTGTGACCAGATGCATTTCTTAATGCCAGCTACTTTATAAATGAATGTACTGAGAACTTTTTTTCATGGCACCAGCATTAGTGAGATTTCTTTGCCACCAACAAAACTAAAGAGCTTTAAGGACCTCTACAACAAAAAGAATAGGAGAATTCAAATTCCAATGAGATTGACTTGGCCTTTCATCCTCTCAGAGTTCAATAAAATAAGTATCAGTTGGGCACTAGGATCTGTGCCTATGGTGCAGAGGACTATTAAATTTCAGTACACCATACACACATTCTCTGATGCTTGCAACTACTAAAAAAATTGAGGCTAAGGAAATAAACAAAAGGCATCATTAATTTGCATGCTTGCAACAGTAAAATCAGTTAAAAACTAAAATTGAAGTATTTAACGAAAATAATGTACATTCATTGAGAAGGCTACAAATTGGTATAGTGAAAAATATTTTGTGGGAGATAAACAAATTAATTTCATTTAGAACAAAAGAGGCATGAAATGAGCAGATGATTTGTTGACAGAAATGACTACAATATTTACAGAGAGCAACTTCCATAGGGTGCAAATATAAATGCATACACAGACACACACACATTATATAGAAAAAGAAAAAGAAGTGAAATATGGATAAGCAACAAATGTTGATTATGCTTATAGGCTTTAATATTATGACTCTTCTCTAGGCAGTGAGCTGGCAGAATTGTTAGCATGCTAAGCAAATGCTTACTAGCATTTGTCCATCTTTACATTCTGAGTTCAAATTCCACTAAAGTTGACTTTACTTTCATTCTTTCAAGGTCGAAAAAGCAAGTAGCAGCTGAGCACTGGGGCCGATGTCATCAACTTAAAACCCTCCTGCCGAAATTCTTGGCTATAGGCCAAAATTTGAAACCAATATTGTAACTGGCAGAACCATTAGTATACCAGGCAAAAATGCTCTACTCTCATTTTCACATTTTGAGTTTCAAATTTTGCCAAAGTTGACTTTCATCCTTTCGGAGTTGATAAAATAATGGTTTCAAATTTTTCTACAAGGGCAGCCATTTTGCAGGAGAAGATGAGTCGATTTCGTCGATCCCCAGTGTTCAACTGGTACTTAATTTATCAACCTCGAAAGGGTGAAAGTCAAAGTCTACCTCAGTGGAATTTGAACTCAGACCATAGCAACAGGCGAAATACCACTAAGCATTTCATTCAGCATGCTAACGATACTGCTAGCTCGCCACCTTATTGCAGTCAATAAAATAATACCAGTTGAGCACTAGGGTTAATGTAATCAGCTTACCTCCTCTCCTGAGACTGTTGGCCTCACACTGAAATATGAAACTAATATTACAACTCTTCCCAAATATTACAATATTTATGTGTGTGTGTGTAAACTTGTATGATATAATTTGTGTTTTTTCTGTTTTGTCAGGAATTTAACACCTTTAATTTCTGCTATTGGGGATCTTCTTATACTTCAATGTCATGCACAGAGCAAATGTTCCACCAAATCATATATTAGCCCTTACTCTATGAGGTAAGTGACTTCCTTAATCTTCATAAAAGGATAAGTTTTTTTTTTTTTTTTTTAGATCATTGACTTCACCTTTAGAGAAGAAAAAATAGTTTAATATTGACATCTACACTATGTTATGATTAATTTGATCTCTACTACTCATCGTAGTATCAGACTGGATTTAAACTAGTAAATTGTTGCAGCACAAGAGAAATTTTCATGCCTTATAAAATACATTTAAATTTGAAAAGAATTGAACAGCTGTGTGTGTATTAAATGGCTCTTCTATGATGTAGCTGCTTTTGTAAATACCCATAGTTTAAAAATATAAGTTGCTAGTTCAATCCCAGTCTGGTATTCATATCTAGCAATGAGTCAGTTGATGTTGATTGGATATCAAACTAGAGAAAAAGAATATATATAAACATTGCAGATCTATTTTCATCTCTAAAGATGAGGTTAATAGCTTGAATATTTCAACTCTTGACTTGCATCTAACACACATTAAATTTTGTTTATTTGTTTCTTTTTCTTAAAATCTCACGTCAACATCAAAATTTAGAATTTTCTTGTCACTTCTTTCATAATTTCCTGTTTTTCTAGTTTATTTATTTCATTTTACTTTTTAGTTAATTTTTTTCACTTTTGTATTTTTGTTTCTTCCATTTTTACTTTATTTTCATCTTTCTGTTGTCTTTTTTTATTTTTTACCTTTTTCTTTTGTCATTTATTTGTTTTCTTTTCTTCATTGTTTTTATATTTTCTTTCAAACATTTTTTTTTCAATGATGTACACATCTATTTCATCAGATTTGAACATGATAACTAATAACTGTTGTATTTCATCTTTGGAGGACAACTTCTCTTTTGAAACAAAGTGTGTATGTTCATAACACACCCAACTCATTGAGGCAAGGAGGCTTTAAAACATCAGGGCGTTTCAACTTGGTTGTGTTCCTTCAGTCAAAGCTATCCCCAGACCAGTAACTAAACAAAAATTTCATTTTTTGTTTCTAAAATGCAGTAAGCAAATCATTTGCTGATGCATGCTGAACCAACAATAAATTGTCACAGGCAGAAGGAACAGTAAAAGTCAAAATAATCATGTACAATGACCATTTATTGTTGGTTTGGCAGACAGCTGCAGGCATTAGCAAATAATTTGTTTACTGATTTCTATATACAAGAGTTACAACTCCTGTTCAAATTCTTTCAGCTCATTCATCCTGATGTAGGTTCGATTGAAGAGATACAATCAGCTTGAAATACTACATCTCAAAGTTGCTTTACCTCAATGAAATAAATTTTTTGTAAGCACACATTGTCTGAAAGTTGTTCTGCATAATTAGCAATTAGCATATTTACATCCGAGTTTGCCAGAATGTATTAAGAATAAATACACATGTCATTGTTTGATTTTCACTGTTGCTCATGCACGTAATGATTTATTTCTTTCTATTCTTTCACATTGTATATTTTTGCTTTCATTTTGTTTTTTCTCTCTATTTACCTTCCTCCTTTTTTTTTTTTTTTTTTTTTTTTTTTTT
>NC_068984.1:106262712-106270827 GCF_001194135.2 Octopus bimaculoides | reverse complement strand
AACTGATGCAATTTAATTTACTTGATAACGATTCCATTAAGATGAAAATTGCTCTTTTTCTTGGAGAGTATATTGTTTCTTTAGTCAGTAATTACATTTCTTCTAGCAAAACGAAATGACTTACCTCTTCAAATATTTTGGTAATTTTCTCTAGAGTTATAAAGTGCTACTACAGTCATTTTACATATGTTACTGATATGGCAAACCTCTTCGTTAAAATTCAAAGAGAATGAGGCACAGGCATGGCTGTGTGGTTAAGGAGGTCACTTCCCAACTTGTTGTTTTGAGTTCAGTTCCATTGCAAGGTTCCTTAGACAGGTAATTCTACTGTAACACCAGATCAACAAAAGTTTTATGAGTTGATTTGGTTGGTGGAAACTGAAAGAATACCCTGGTATACATGTGTGTGTGTTTGTCTCTCTTGATACTGCTTGATAGTTGTAGTAATTCACTTCCAATCTTTAGTGAAAAAATGTCTGGCCATGGGAAACTAACAGGTGAGGGTTGACAACAGAAAAAAGTGTCCAGCCATAGAAAATCTGCCTCAACAAATTCTGTCTGCCCCATGCAAGCATGGGAAAATTAACATCAAAACAACGGTGGTGATGAGGAATGATATTTTGCTTGTCACTTCTGAACAACATCATTTTGGTTTCAATCCCACTGCATGGCACATTGGGCAAGTGTCTGCTACTATAGCGCTGAACTGACAAAAGTTTTGTGCTTGAATTTGGTTGATGGAAACTGAAAGAATCCTAGCATATCATCATCATTGTTTAATGTCCGCTTTCCATGCTGGTATGTGTTGGATGGTTTGGCATGGAGCTGGTTAGCAAGGAGCTGTCTGTTGAGGCATGGTTTGTATGGCTGGTTGCCTTTCCTAATGCCAGACACTTAACTGCGTGTACTGGGTGCCTTTTATATACCAGTGGCATGGGTGCATTTATGTAGCACCAGCATGGTTCTATTAACACAGCACTGGCATGGGTGCTTTTTTAGTGGTACCAGCACCTGAAAGGACAAGCAGTTTTACTTAGCTTGGCATGTCTTATCAAGTACAGCAAATTGCCATATCTCCTGATCCTTTGTCATTTTCTCAGTGAGACCCAACATCCAAAGATCCTTTCTCACCACTTCATCCCACATCTTCCTGAGTCTACCCCTTCCACAGGTACCCTCCGTAATTAGAGCTCAGCAATTAGAGTTCCATACATCATTGTAACCGGGAGGAATCATCAAAAGCTGCGCATCAAATCAAATCCTGCTTTAATAGCAAAAAGGAACACCAGTACAAATTATGTTATACCATGAAACAAGAACTGTAATAAAAAATAGATCAGTATGAAATTGACAGTAATAATATAATGTTGATGCACGCTCATGATCAGTTGCCATTTCATGGAATGTGTTCACCATATGATTCTTATAAGGTAAACAGTGTGTTTGTCGTGTTCTGTGTATATATTGTTCCCCACAGAAATGAAAAAAGAAAGTTGCAGGATGTCATGTGCAGTTACCAGTAAATGTCCATAATATGGTGTAGAGTTGTTAATCTGGAGTAGAGACTCTCAAAGTGTGTTCTGCAAAACCCCAGGGTTCCCTGAAAGTTTTCAGAGGTTCCACATTTTAAAAAATAATGTCAAAGGATTCTGCAGCAAAAAAAGTTTGGGAACCACCGAGCTAGTGATTAACTAAATGTTTTTAGGCTTACCGAAGTCATGCCTCGGTATGAATTCATAGTAGTGTTTTATGTTGTCCACCATTAGTGCTGTCTGTGAAACACATTTCTCATCATGTAAACAGATGAGTGTATGACGCATGTTTCTATTGTATTTAGAGATATAGAAAATATAAAGGTTGCATGGGAACCACTGATCTAGCAATTAATTGAATTTTTTGTGGCTTACCAAAGTCATGCCTTTGTACGAATTCGGATGGTGGTGTTTACCAGTGTTCGCTAATAGGGCTGTCTGTGAAACACGTTTCTCACTATGTAAACAATGAGTGTATGAGGCATGTGTTTACTGTCATAAAAAAATTATGAGCACACTTTTGATTGAGCTGTGGGTCTGTCGTGTCCCTGTCCCACTTGAAATATTGTGTATGACCCACTGCCACATTGCCGTAAGCTTGCCAAAGCATGCTCAATATCTCTGTAGCAGACTTCCCAAGTTTAAGGCAAAATTTCATATTGGCTCTTTGTTCCAACTTCATGTCTATGACAAAATCACTGACTACAGCATACCTGAGATCACAAATTTCACAGCTTACAAAGTAAACACAACGATGTTCTCTCAGCACTCACTAGTTCTCACTGCACATGCAATCATATGCTGCTGTCTGATCTGTTGGCACACTACAGAAGTAGTCCGGAAACTTTTTGATACCACCTCATATGTGTATTCCCATCACCAGCTGTGCAGTCAGATATCACTATGGTTTTGACACTTGGGCAGTACCATTAAATTTCGCAGTGTCCACAGCATTAAAAATATAAACACTACCTGGAAATCTACCAGTTTATTACCACAAGTAACAACATAAGAGTAAACAAATAGTGATAACTTTTAGCTACAAAATAGTACTCATAACAAAGAACTAATTCCAAAAAAGTCATTCAGACAGTACAACAAATATAGATAACTAGATACTTTGTTGTTTAATCAACATCACATCATGAACATGATATCACACCCAAAAACAAGCCTAATAATGATTAGTGAAACAGTACATCTTGTAAACAAAGTCCTCAGACTATACACAAAGAAATTGATAAACTTAGATCAATATCTATGAAAGAAGTTCAATACTATAAAATATGCTAACCAAAATAAACTGCTTATTAAAAGTAAAACAATAAAAAAAATGAAAAATGGACTTTAATTAAATTTCAAAAAATTATGTATGTATAAAGTTATACACATCTATAATTAAAACCAATAATTAATAACACTTAGCTACAAAGAGACTAAATAATTCATTATAAATAAACAGCTAATGAGCTTGTTACTTGGGAACAAATCAAATTACCCTTAATTATAGAATAATTAAATATATATGTAGTTTAAATCAACATATACACTTACAAACTATAAATATTGAATACTGGCTCAGTGGTTAGAGCAGTGGTTCCCAAACTGTGCACCACAGTGCACTGGTGCACTGCAAGATGTAGCTAGGTGTGCCTCAAAAAAGTAAGATTATTTCTCAAAATATGAAAAATATAAACCAAAATTCACTAGTAAGTTAAAATATAAATGCCAAAGTGGCAAAAAACTAAATACTAAGTTCTCAATTAAGAATGAGAGGTGGTTGTGTCATTCAATTCATTTAGGCTAATTATGGTATGACAGTGTTATTCAATTTTGAATCTGAAATTTCATAAGGATAAGAACTAAATTAGCATCAATCTGTCCTCCAAATTGACGTCTTATGGACATATTTAGTGCACGACTATGTTTCAGTTTATTTTGGCCGTAACCTCAGCAGTTTTCAGTTCAATAATAAATGTGAAAAATAAACTATTGAACTAAAATATATGATGTTGAACTAAATCTTTTAATACATCCTCACGTGTTGTGGGTGGAGGCACGTGACTTAGTGGCTAGGGTGTCAGCATCATGATCGTAAGATTGTGGTTTCGATTCCTGGACCAGGCGATGCGTTGTGTTCTTGAGCAAAACACTTCATTTCACGTTGCTCCAGTCCACTCAGCTGGCAAAAATGAGTAATGCTGCGATGGACTGGCATCCCGTCCAGCCAGGGAACATATACGCCATTGAAACCAGGAAACCGGGCCCATGAGCCTAGCTAGGCTTTAAAAGGGCGCAATTATTTATTTATTTTTCACATGTTGTGGCTGTATTTCAATTTTTTTATCCATGTAGTGGTGAGAAATTTCATCTTTACAATTTTAATTTTAAAAGACTTCTGAAACAAGTCCAATAATGTGAAATGCTGCCACTTTTCACAGCTCACTGGTCTCAGTCTCAGTTTGACTCTGTTGGTAATCTGTGCTCTTTGTCTGAGAGAATTCATATTAACAGACTAAATTACCCATAAAATGGAAAAGTTTATAAAGAGAAAAAATAACTGTGATGATTATGAATCTGAAAGTGAAGGTTTGTCAAAAAGCAACTAAGCATAGTGATAATAATGTGAAAGCGCAACCCAATCGTAAATATTGCAATAGCTCTTTAAAGTTTGGGTTTCATTGGACTGGCAACGAGGATCAACCTCTTCTGTTGTGTGTTATTTGTGATGAAAAGATGTCTAACAAAGACATGTTGCCCAGCAAGTTGAAAAGACATTTTACAACTAAACACACACATCTTCAATGTAAAGATTTGAATTATTTCCAAAGACTGCTAGAACAGCAATCTTGACAAAGAAACTATTTTGTTAAAAGGATGAATGCTTCTGAAAAGGTTCAAGTTGCATCTATTGAGATAGCTGAAATGATTGCATTACAAACGAAATTGCTTGTACAACATCAAAATCCTAATGTCACACATACTCATTGCTTCTTACGTAGGGAGGTACTAGTTTGAAAAACAATACCAGTTGAGTTAAAGCAAGTATTAAACTAAGTTGTTGAAATGGTTAATTATATTCAAAGTAGGCCGTTGAGCTATTGTTTAGCCAAGTCAATTATCTTATCCGCTTAGATGGTTAAAACCATGTTAGTTGATGAAGCCAAGCAAGAAATAAGCAAGATTCCACTCTCAAATAATACAATCCATACGTGAATTATGGATTTATCTGCTAATACAGAGGAAAATGTACAGAACAAACTTCAGAACTCATATTTTGCTCTACAGGCTGACAAATCAACTGACATTAGCAATAAAGCACAATTACTTGCATTTATTCATTTTAAGAAATGCCACTCACTACAAGAGGTTAAGATATTTTTGACATTTTATCTGCTGACCTCAAAAAATGGAATTTATCTTGGAATTCAGGTGTTGGAATATGTACCTATGAGGCACCATCTATGATACGCTCTATTAAAGGTTTTGTATTGCTCATACATCAAAATCCTAATGTCATACGTACTCATTGTTTCCTACATAGGGAGGTACTAGTTTGAAAAACAATAGCAGTTTAAAGTTTGGGTTTCATTGGACTGGCAACGAGGATCAACCTCTTCTGTTGTGTGTTATTTGTGATGAAAAGATGTCTAACAAGTATTAAACCAAGTTGTTGAAATGGTTAATTATATTCAAAGTAGGCCGTTGAGGTGTTGTTTATTTGAACAAATTTGTGTTGATATGGATTCCCAACACAAGTGCTTACTTTTACTCACAAAAGTTGTTGGCTCTCAAATAAAATGGATAGATACTATGTACAAGGAACAGTGTCATTTTGTATGTGTCAGAAGGCACAAGAAGCCACACACAGGTATGGCTGTGTGTTTAAGTAGTTTGTTTCCCATCTGCATGGTTTCAGGTTCAGTGGGCGAGTGTTTTTTTATATAGTCCTGGGCCAACTAAAGCCTGTGAGTGGATATGACAGGTAGAAACTGTAAGAAGACTGGAAGACGTGTGTGTGTGTGTGCATGTGTATTTGTCCTGACATTACATGGTGATCACAGGCATGGCTGTGTGGTAAGAAGCTTGCCTCCCAACCACATAGTTCACGGTTCAGTCCCACTTATATGTATGTAAATGGAAACTGAAAGAAGCCCATCGTATATATATATATATATATATATATATATATATATATATATATTTCTATGAGTTTGTGCTTGTGTTTGTCCTGCACTACTGCTTGACCACTGGTGCTGGTGTGTTTGCATCCCCATATCTTAGCAGTTTAGCAAAAGTGACTGATAGAGTAAGTACCAGGATTTTAAAATATAAGTTCTGGAGTCAATACATTCAACTAAAATTTCAAGGTGATGCCCCAGCATGGCTGCTGTCAAATGACTGGAACAAGTAAAAGATAAGTGTCACTGTCATACAAACAGTGTTATGTTTCTAGTCTATCATAAAAACATGTCCAGCCATGGAAGAAGAGGAATATTACTTTATATGGAAACAGGTGAATATTGGTGACAGGAATGGCATTGGAAATCTGCTTGAATGAGTTTTATCTGACCCATGCAAGCAAGTTGATTTACCCAGAAAGATTCTCTTATCTGTTGTCATTGAATGATTTACTATAACCATGGTCAGTTTATTTTAATTCAGGAGATACACACAGAACAGCAAGTATTTTGTTTAACAATCCACTCTCCACCCTTAATGTGTTCTGGCAGATTCAAACATGAATGTGTGATCCCTGTTGTATTTTAACATTGGAGAACATCTCTTCCTTTTAGACAATGTGTGTTCATAACCCACAATTCATTGATGCAAGGGGAGTTTGAGATATTGTTGTGCGTCTCCTCAGTTAAAGCTCTTCAGACTGAGAAATCTGATTAGAGTACTAGCTCTTGTTTTATAGAAATCAGTAAACAAATCAAATTATTTGCTGATGCATGCTCATCTCTACCAAACTGATAATAATTCATGAGGTTCATGCAGAACAGTGAGAATTCAAACAATAATGTATCCATTTTCAATAAGTTTTGGCTGATTTGAACATGAGTGTGCTGGTCACAAGGAAGGAGATGTTTTGTGATGATGAAATACAACAGTGATCAGCATATTTATGCCTAAATCTCTTAAAATATACAGAGAATGAGTAGATATGTTAATGTAGTTCATTTTGTTTTTGAAATTTTATCAAAAATATTCACACATAAACAATTATTTATATTTAACATTAGTGGAGGCGCAATGGCCCAGTCGTTAGGGCAGCGGACTCGCGGTTTCAATTCCCAGACCGGGCGTTGTGAGTGTTTATTGAGCGAAAACACCTAAAAGCTCCACGTGAATTATGGATTTATCTGCTGATACAGAGGAAAATGTACAGAACAAACTTCAGAACTCATATTTTTCTCTACAGGCTGACAAATCAACTGACATTAGCAATAAAGCACAATTACTTGCATTTATTCATTATTTCACCACAACCTGTTTCTGTTGTGCCTATAATTCAAAGGGTCAGCCTTGTCACACTGTGTCACGCTGAATATCCTCAAGAATTACGTTAAGGGTACACGTGTCTGTGGAGTGCTCAGCCACTTGCACGTTAATTTCATGAGCAGGCTGTTCCATTGATCGGATCAACTGGAACCCTCGACGTCATAAGCGACGGAGTGCCAACAAAAATATTTAACATTAACTTCTCTAACTTCACCCAGTTATCTCCCCTGCTTGGTCTCCTTTGAGCCAACAGGAAAACCTCTGCATGGTCACTGCATCTGGCTAGAAATATCAAGCGTATCCCCTCAACATATCCTACTCCCTTAAATAAAGGCTACATTGGATTATGTAGTTCTAGCCAAAGCTAGATTGTCTTTGATCATGGGTCTGCTAAACCAGGACTGATCTAAGGCTAAATAGATAACTTAGAATGTGGGCTTGTGCCCTTCTCTGTCCTTCTACCTCTCTTAATAATGAAGAAAAACTGTGTGTGACTGTGTAAATACATGTAACATACAAATGATAAATGTTAATGTTAACATATATTAATATACTCTTACTTCTTGCTACAGACATTCTCTTTCAAAGAGCATATAGGTTTTATCCAGCCCTGTAATGAAAACATAGATCCGCTTTCTCAACCTTTCTCTACTTCTCAATTACTTTTCCCTTCTATTTCTCTGTCCTTCTATCTATATCACTGTTTATCTATCTATCTATCTATCTATCTATCTATCTGTACATATTTCATTCTCTCTCTCTTTCATTGAGTCAATGCCTAAAGTAACACATACATCCAAACATGTAATCAACAGTACCAGCATGTGTATAATTCTCTGTCTTTTTATTGATCAAGCCATGTGCTACCTTTCCTGTAATCATTCCAAAACTAATTAGCATTATGGGAAACTTTGGTAAGCTCCATCACGAGAATACATCTATTGCATAATCAATACCAATCATTTCATAACAGCATGTTTAAGCACTTCTCCAGAAGGGTGTTTTTTAAACAGGTTAATGGGTTTTATATATATATATATGTATATATATATATATATATATATATATATATATATAT